>NW_013677818.1:0-3120 GCF_000517525.1 Limulus polyphemus | reverse complement strand
TAATCTCTTCGCTCTGATTAAGAAACGGTGAACTGGTAGAGCAGTGCGTTATTATATGAAATGGTGATAATCTCTTCGCTCTGATTAAGAAACGGTGAACTGGTAGAGCAGTGCGTTATTATATGAAATGGTGATAATCTCTTCGCTCTGATTAAAAAAAACAACAACCGTTAGGCCTATTCTATGATATTCTATCAGGCAGTACGGGATCTCCAATATATGGATTAGCACTGAATTGACGAAAGCTGCTCACAAATAGTTTATTAACAAATAATGGTAATCAATATATACAATATCGTTCATTCTGCAGGTATTGTTTGTTATGCCTTTCAGTTTTAATCTTAAACAACCTGTTGTAATTAACCAACAACATTTCAGACCTTCATAAAGGTGATCAAGTGATGTATTTCTTTATTATAAATTGTATTAAAATGTATCTTCTTTACTTGAAATACTTTTTAATTTTTCCTAACTTACAAATATTATGTAATAAATATATCATTTTTTTATTGCTACAAACAGTATTTGATGGGCAGTATTAAGTAAAGGTTACACTTAAGCGATCTGAGTATAGCTTCATTTAAAGACATAGTATTAATAAGGAGAAATAGATATGGTACAAATACTAATTACTTTTCATGCTAATATCATCTTTCTTCTATTTCAACAATGACGTTGTTATTATTTAATTTTTTTTCTTTCCCGGGTTCCTAGTCATTAATATAAATAATGAGTTTTCAAGGTGAGTACCAGCTATAAGTTTTACTCTCGAACAAGCTGGTCCATGAAGATTGCTGAGCTTAATGTGGTTTGATCACAAGGTAACCGAAGTAGAAACACTGAGGGCAGCAAGCATCGCTTTCAGAAGCAGCGGATCTAATATTTGAAGATCGTTGGCAAAGGAAGAGCAGGAAATTTGATTGTACTGAGATATCCTCTTTGAAACTTTTGAGGCTTAACTTCCAAAAGACGTACTTCATCTAAATTAAGATCGTTCTTGGCAAATGAGAATTTTTTGGGGGGGTGTAAAATATTTAGAGAGGATGGTCCCCAAAATCTAGTTTAGATACCCTTTATGGGCACAGCATAGATAGCCCATTATGTAGTTTTTGCTTAACTATGAAATAAACAAACAAAATAATTCAGATGGCAGCAGCACTTGTATATTTATGTACGTTCGGGTCGAGCACTTTCAGCTCTTTTTTGCTCTGTACTAGACATTTGATTTTATTCGTGCATACCAGGAACATCCTTTAAACAAATTAAAGTGTTTTATCAAAAATAAGTCAGTGAAATTCTAACAAGACTTCTTAATTCCCCGAGATGACCAATATAACGTTTTACACAGCTCGAAGTTAAATATTATATAATTTATAGTACAGAAGCTAACGAAACGTTTTAGAATCGGATGGATCGTCAAGCTTACTATATTTTCTTAAGTTCCGTTTCACCTGATAAATTGCTGTTGAATGAACCGAACATATCTAAATAATAATGTTCAGAATCACAGCTTCCTTATATTTTAGACATCCCAGGAAAATGTTCGAAGTAATTGATATTTTTACAAGAATAAAAGAAATAGAAAGAAAACTAATACAATAACCAGTTTTACACTGTTAAAATAAAAACATAAAACTGTTAGTAACATATTTCACTCTGTTACAAAAACTGTTAGAAAAGTGTATCAAGATTAATAAGCGGTCGTTTTTATTACATCTTTAGAATAATGACTATAATAAGTTTCACCGTTTTAAAAACGGAAAGATATAACAAAGTTGATAAGCAGTCGACTTCATTGTGTTACAAACAGAAATAGACTATAAATGAAATGAAATCTAACCACTACACAGAAGCATGTTAGAAACTTAAGTGTCATACAAGCAGCTGTTGCATGTTACGTAAAGATAAATATGGTACAAAGCGGAAAAATAGCTGTTAAAAAGAAAAGCATCTTACTTATATAACGGGATGAATACGAATCGTAATATCTATATACATTGTAGCTAAGGTATTCAAAGGATATATAAGTGGAAAGTACACACAGTAACTGAGATATCGAAACGGATCCGAGAGTTTCATAAACATGAAACAAAATTTCTAGACTAAAATATATCTCAAAATAAAAACAACTGGTTCCAGATTTCCCCTTATATTGATTGGTCTGAAGATTGATTTTTGGTTTCACGTACTGGACGACAAAGATAGCTTTTGAAAGGAGAGTTACGAGTTGAACGAAATAAGGTAAAATGTCATTATAAGGTTCAACCACAATTTGAAGGTGCCAAAGTTGAAATTATTATGTACCCACCCCAATGCATGGATGCTGAAGTTAGCACTATTATGCACCCCAATGTAAGCAGAGTTACGAAGGTTGGCATTACTAGGTGTCCCCCATTATACACAGATACGAAGGTTGATATTACAAGGTATCCTCCATTATGTACAGGTACCGTACACTATGTATAAGTACCAGAGTTGACATTTCTATGTACTCCCCACTTTGCACAAGTACCAGAGTTGACATTTCTATGTACTCCCCACTTTGCACAAGTACCATGGTTGGCATTTCTATGTACTCCCCATTATGCGCAAGTACTAGGGGTGGCATTTCTGTGTACTCCCCACTATGTATAAGTATGAAAGGAGTTCCCTCTTAGCTATTTAGGATAATTCCTGTAATAAGAAATTGAATTTTTTATTTCACTGTATTGTCTCTACACTACACTATCTTGTTTCTTCACTAAACTACCAATAGCTGTATGATATAATCCCACTTCACTGTATTGTCTCTACACTACACTATCTTGTTTCTCCACTAAACTACCAATAGCTGTATGATATAATCACACTTTACTGTATTGTCTCTACACTACACTATCTATCACTTTATTGTGTTGTTTCTTCACTACACTACCCATAATTGTATGATATAATCCCACTTCACTGTATTGTCTCTACACTACACTATCTTGTTTCTCCACTAAACTACCAATAGCTGTATGATATAATCACACTTTACTGTATTGTCTATACACTACACTATCTTGTTTCTCCACTAAACTACCAATAGCTGTATGATATAATCACACTTTACTGTATTGTCTATACACTACACTATCT
>NW_013677817.1:10152-12678 GCF_000517525.1 Limulus polyphemus | reverse complement strand
GATTATTTGTAATATAGTTATTTATGGCATCGATCTGGTTGATTATTTGTAATATAGTTATTTATTGCACCGATCTGGTTGATTATTTGTAATATAGTTATTTATGGCATCGATCTGGTTGATTGTTTGTAATATAGTTATTTATTGCACCGATCTGGTTGATTATTTGTAATATAGTTATTTATGGCATCGATCTGGTTGATTATTTGTAATAAAGTTATTTTTCTTCTAAGAAAAGAGTAGATTTACCAGAAATTTTTTAAATGAAAAAAAACTTAATATGGAAAAAAAAGACATTATTAGGTTTGTGAATATAAAGGTTTATAAAGAAATATTTAATATTAAAATTTATAATTATAATATAAATCGACGTATAATCACAATATTTCACTTGAAAGTCAAACACACGTAGTTTTTTTGATATTATAAGTACCTGCCTTTGTTTCTCCAGTTGTTCAGAACATATAAATATTATTTTTTATATCCTTATGAAAAATTTGGCCCTGTCAGTTGTTGATAAGGTATTTTTTTTAATTTATTGCAGCTTAGATTCTTCAGTAATGTTGAAGAGGTCATCTTTATTGTTTGTTTTGTGGACAGACCCGACATCAAGTTGACTCTAAAGCCTTCTGATGGGTCACCAGTAAGTAATAAAAACAAATGTATCTACACACACTTGTATAATACATAGTTTTATGCAAGCCTTTTTCTAAGGTCCTCGTACATTTGTTTGTTGTAGTTTTAAGTAGAAAAATCTCAGAAAGAAACAGACAGCAGTTTTGTCTTCTGATCTGAACCAAAGTATCCCTGCTAGTTCCAGTTTTAATTTGCCTGTTAAATACTAGATTCTTTGGTTGGTTTTGAAGTACTTATCCTTGTCTAATGCATTGAATTTGTCATTCCAGATGCTATATCTGTTTCTTTTGATCTTCATATATTAATATGTGTTATATGAAAAATTTGATTTGACTTGAAATGTTTTTAAAAGTTATCTTTAGAGACAAATCTGAAGAAGAATCTGTAAATTTGTATTAGGATACAAACAAGGGATTTGTATTAGGATACAAACAGGGGATTTGTATTAGGATACAAACAGGGGATTTGTATTAGGATACAAACAGGGGATTTGTATTAGGATACAAACAAGGGATTTGTATTAGGATACAAACAAGGGATTTGTATTAGGATACAAACAAGGGATTTGTATTAGGATACAAACAGGGGATTTGTATTAGGATACAAACAGGGGATTTGTATTAGGATACAAACAGGGGCACTATTAGGTTTTGAGCTGCCAGAAGAATAAGAAAAATATTTTTTTATTTGCAATAGACCTGAATTGTGTGCTTACTATACTTATACTATATAAACATGTGCATTATCTATAAAAAGTGGATGTCAAAATTATATTGTTACAAACATATGTTTCAAAAAGATAGAAAATTATATTAATGTGATAACAATGTACTTTAGAAAAACAGTACACATGGCCAGAGATCTGTTGAGGATGCTGTTGTGAATATAATTATTAATGCAATAGCAACAGCAACAGTTGATCTCCACTTGGAGAAACACAGAAACTTTCCGAAGTGTCAACACAGAAAGAAAGAAGATTCCCAGAAGTATAGTAATTTAAGCATTTTGGTAAGTTATTTTACAGTTATATATATATATAGTAATATTTGAAAAACTGAAGAATTTGTGAAATGGAAAAAATGATGCAATTATATAAAAGTTTTCTGTATGGATAAAAGAAATAAAAAATTTGTTAAAAATGTATCTTAGTTTAAAAAAAAATTTTGCTAGGTTTACCCAGCATCGTCAGATGGATACAATTGAATGATGGAAGAACACTGTTACGACAACGCTAAGTAACAAAATAAGAACAACTCGGACACAACTTTTAAATAGGGGGAATTAATATAAATATAATTTTACACCTGAATACTGATTAATTCTTGGTTTTTGTTGTTTTTTTTTGTCAATAAAGAGAGCTTATTTGATGTTTTTTATATTTGTAAGAAATTTACCAAATCATAGTAGAATTTGTCAGATTTGTTCAACAAATTATCTTACAAACAATTTAAATGTATTATAAGTCCTAACCATAAGTCTTGCTATTGTTACTCTCCATGATCCTGGATAACATTCTGTTAAGTATATGTAACTTATACCTTTAAATTATTAAAGTTTCTGTCACACAATATATGTTTCTAGAATATGATTCCACAATTGTAATTTAATGACAGTTCATGAGATACATGTACACATGTTCAATAATATATATATATAAATTATGTATATTTATAACCAAATTTTGATTTTAAGTGTTTGCTAACTCTAATAATTATAAATTTTGGATGTATGTGTATACTATATGTCTTTGTAAATATTGTCTTAACATCTTTTGATTTTTTTTTTCTCTTAGAATTTGTACTTGGTTTAAATTAATTTCTGTTATTGTTTTCAGCCATACAATAGTTTATATTATTGTTTTCAGCCATACAATAGTTTATATTATTGTTT
>NW_013677817.1:3949-9152 GCF_000517525.1 Limulus polyphemus | reverse complement strand
CTTGTATTATTGTTTCTATTATAGTTTCTATTATTGTTTTCAGCCATACAATAGTTTATATTATTGTTTTCAGCCATACAATGGTTTATATTATTGTTTTCAGCCATAGAATAGCTTGTATTATTGTTTCTATTATAGTTTCTATTATTGTTTTCAGCCATACAATAGTTTATATTATTGTTTTCAGCCATACAATAGTTTATATTATTGTTTTCAGCCATACAATAGTTTCTATTATTGTTTTCAGCCATACAATAGTTTATCAACAAGACACGAGCAGCGATTACTAGTGAAAGTAATTAAAGCCAATAATCTTGGTTCTAAAAAAGGTAAAATCACTTCATTTGTTTATAACACGATTCTTCACAAGGGTGAAAATTCCTACACATATTTAATTTATTGCTGAAAACATCACCTAAAAGTAGATGATGTGAAGTTCTCCTAATCTGAAAGAAAACAAACAATTTGAATGGGAAATGATAATTGTATATGATATTTTTGTACTGTTATATATATGTTATATGTACTCGTATGTTATATATAGATACACCTACTTTGTTTTCTAACATCATATCTTCTCGTTTTTATAACTACGTTGAAACTAAATTTCATTAACTTTGAAATCTGTAAATGTTAATATAAGTGACTAATGTTTTAGAATATTTAAAAAATTTTATAATGATACTTTCGTGTTAATTACAGAAGATGTGTACTATACGTGATATTTTCTTGGATAATTTAAAATTAGATTTAAATGTGTTTAACCTTCCTGTTACACACCTAGGTTGTCAAGAGCCTTTCTGTGTTGTTGAGATGGATGAGCCGTCACAGAGGTTTCAGACAACAGTTGTAAAGAACACAAACAATCCATTTTGGGATGAACATTTTCTTTTGTAAGGTTATTACTATTATATTTTTAGAATATATATGACTTGCAGTTAATTAATTAATTAATTAATTATTAATTTTAAAAGATGTTATTGAAATGTATTGACTAATAAATTTTCAAATAATTAACTTATTTCTCACTTAATTGGCAATAATATTTAATTAAGGATCTGAATGTATAGAATAATTTGGCTAGTATAGTTTTGACTGAGCAGTGTGATTTTTTTTAATTCTCTGTTTTTAAATTACAAATGATGAGTTAATGAAATATTTTAAATGTTATTATTAACAAGCAATTTCTGACCTGCCCAGAGAAAATTACAGTAGTTACCTAAGATTGTAAAAAAGCATAAATAAATTACTGGGAAGGGCAGGGTTTGGTCAGTCAAGCATTTTATTACCCCTCAACCGTCATCGTCCCTCAAACTCCTCTTATCATGATTGGGGATTTTTTTAAACCTTCTTCAGAATACTAGGTACTATACATGTAGTATCATGTCTATTCATGATACTCTTCACTTCTGGCAGTTATTTGTATTGTCACCTTTGCAAGACATCTGGTGCACTGGTAACATTCCAATCATTTGCAATCTTGTACTTGAATGTCAGCTTTGAAAGTGATGCTTCTGACATTTGTACAGAGTTTCTAATGACTAGTATAAGCATTTTTTGAAGAAAAGTAGTGTGTTCTCATTGAAATTGCAGTAGGCCAACTGATGGTCTAAAAGTGAACTTTTGGTGAAACATTGCACCATTAACCTCTCAACAGCGACTGTATCTTTGTAAGTAATTTTCTCTTTTATTATTGCCCCAAACCATTTGATTTGTTATAAAATAAGCTGTATTCTGACAAAGTTGCAGGAAATACAACAGAATCAGGAGATAACTGGCTGAGTCAGAGATTGCTTATTAAACATCTAATGTTTTTGAAAAGGTTTAGCATATCTGTCAAAAATATTTTTTTAAAGGAAATTAATAATAATCTGTTGTGTATATAAATATAAAAAAATTAATTTTAATTCAGAGGAAAGGTAAGAGTACGTATACAGTAAACTGTTTTGAGTGTGTGGCTTTGACATAACCTCACATAGGCTTGACAAGGGTCTCGGATACAACAAAATATGAAACTAAACAAATTTGAAACTAACCCAGAAATTACTGTGCCAAATAAAATATAGTAATCATAAGAAAAAGAAAAAAAATTGGCGAACAATTAACTTAAATAGTTTTTAATAGTAAGTCATGTTGAAATAAAAAAAAAACAATGTGCAAATGAAAAATAAAATTGTCATTGTACATGTATTTCACTTTTTTTGCAGGTTTTCTTAAAATATTTTGTTAGATACCTACAGATCATTGCATTGTGTAATAATAACACCATGTTTAAAATAATATAAGTAGGCAAAAATTGGTGAACAATAACATAAAAATTCAACCATAGTTATTGTTATCATTTTATCTTATTTAAACAGATTTTTTCACATTGAATTCACTCTGTCGCTGGTGTTAAAAACTTTAATTTCTTTATTGAATAAAAGTTAAAATTACATTAAATCAAATATTGAATCTGTAAGATTTTTTGGATACTGTACAGTTTATCCAATCGTAGTGGTCAGTATGTTTTTTTTTAGTGTATTTATTCCCTTCATTTTTGTTTATCAGCTGATCTCCTAAGTGTAATACACTATTAAACGTTTAAAATATTCTTGCTTTGAAAAATTGTGTCATGTTTTTAATGATCACGTAAGTTCTTTTATTTTCATTGAAGTTGTCTCCCCTTGTCCCTAGTTTTCATGCCTAGAAATGGTGCTTAATCAATGAAAAATGTATGTTATAAAATGATGTCAAACAAGAAATATCACCAGAGTTATCATTTAAAATCATCCTATGTATAAATAAGCTTGGCAGAAGAAAATGTCAGAAGTGTAAACATAATTAAGTTTGTGCATATAGTAAGTTATCAGTTTTACACCACTGACATATATGTTGCATGTAAAGTATCAGTATTTTTGCTTCACATGCTAAATGCAATTGATTTGTGTGTGCACATTGCAATTATGTTGTGTATAAGTAATAAGCAATATTATTTGTTATGAGACTTAACTGCCTATAGTCAACTAATGCTATAGTAATTTTACCATTGTTTATTTCTAACTTTAATGTATATTTGGATATTAAAGATAACACAAGTTAAAAAAGGTTTAGGCTGTTCATGTTTGACGATGCTTTTCTGTTTATCTTGCAGCAATTTGAAAAATTCATCGGCTGAAATACTTTTTGAAGTCTATGATCGTGGAAAAAACAGTGGAGGTATTCACAAGTTATTTGTAAAACTGAATATTAATACAGCATCCTAGTTTTGTTGCTTATTGACAATAATTGTGTTATTATTCCCACCAAAAATTGTTTGTCTATAAATGCCAAAACACAACTATTTTGATACAGTAAAAATCCCTGTACATCTCTAGAAAAGTTTCATGGTATTGATGAGTTGTCAAATGAACGTATAATGCAAACTCGGTGTGAAAGATGTCACTCTGTAATGGTATGTAACAGGTAGACTTGTATGACAGTAGAAGCTTTGAATGGAATGTATAAAAAAAAAGTAAAAGAAAGCTGCTCGGTTAGTTCCGTGTTAGGGTTACACACGATGTGTATATTGGTGTGAATATTATACATGGAGTAGGTTTCAGTGATAATGTGAAACAGGTTCTATAAAGAGGAAAAAGGTATGGCATTCATAAGTAAAATGAGCAATTTTAGATAGTATTGAAACCAGAGGTATGTAATGTGCTGACAAACATAAGATAGAACTGAAACCAGAGGTATGTAATGTGCTGACAAACATAAGATAGAATTGAAACCAGAGGTATGTAATGTGCTGACAAACATAAGATAGTATTGAAACCAAACTTATGTTTGTCAGCACATTACATACCTCTGGTTTCAATTCTAACTTAAGTTTGTCAGCACATTACATACCTCTGGTTTCAATTCTAACTTATGTTTGTCAGCACATTACATACCTCTGGTTTCAATTCTAACTTATGTTTGTGAGCACATTACATACCTTTGGTTTCAATTCTATCTTATGTTTGTCAGCACATTACATACCTCTGGTTTCAATTCTATCTTATGTTTGTCAGCACATTACATACCTCAGTATTGAAACCAGAGGTATGTAATGTGCTGACAAACATAAGTTAGAATTGAAACCAGAGGTATGTAATGTGCTGACAAACATAACATACAATTGAAACCAGAGGTATGTAATGTGCTGACAAACATAAGTTTGTATTTTTGTGCCACAGTGAAAGAGGATTAAGTATATTGTTACATAAATTATCAGATTTGTAGTTCAAACAAAGAGCTATATTGTCATGGGTACCAGGTTACAACATATTGTTGTATAAATTATCAGATTTGTAGTTCAAACAAAGAGCTACATTGTCTTGGGTACCAGGTCACAACATATTGTTACATAAATTATCAGATTTGTAGTTTAAACAAAGAGCTACATTGTCATGGGTACCAGGTTATAACATATTGTTATATAAATTATCAGATTTGTAGTTTAAACAAAGAGCTATATTGTCATGGGTACCAGGTTACAACATATTGTTACATAAATTATCAGATTTGTAGTTTAAACAAAGAGCTACATTGTCATGGGTACCAGGTTACAACGTATTGTTACACAAATTATCAGATTTGTAGTTTAAACAAAGAGCTATATTGTCATGGGTACCAGGTTACAACATATTGTTACATAAATTATCAGATTTGTAGTTCAAACAAAGAGCTACATTGTCATGGGTACCAGGAAGAATTCTGCAATAGAAGCAAATTTAAACATCAGAGTTACGTAATGGTAGGTTAAAATTTCCCTAGCTGCATTACCAAAGTAAGTTTTAAATCAATAGTGTTTTGACTGTAGAACAGTAGCAGCAGGTTGTTATTATTCAACATTTCACGATGTATATAATTCATCAGAACTCTCCTTTTAATCCTGGCACGTTAAATGTGACGGAAATCGAAAATAGTACGTATACATGTTAGATTTTATGGACTATTATACAGGATAAACTACGGTACATTATTTTACGTGAAACAATCATTCAAAAGAATATTCAACTGAAATTATTTCTTTCACGATGTGACTGGAATGTATATTTCCCGGTGCTCCTACTCCTTCACAATGTGACTGGGACGTATATTTCCCAGTGCTCCCACCCCTTCACAATGTGACTGGGACGTATATTTCCCAGTGCTCCCACCCCTTCACAATGTGGCTGGGACGTATATTTCCCAGTGG
>NW_013677817.1:0-3252 GCF_000517525.1 Limulus polyphemus | reverse complement strand
CTTCAGTAACCAACAAGATGCCTAAGTGGAAGGTACGACAACTGCCTGCATCGCAAGAGCAGCAACCCTAATTACTATTTATATATGCTCAGATAGGTTAGAGATAGTGAAAGTACCTCAAGCAGTATTCAAATGCATGACAATGAATAGTGTGACGAGAGGATGATAGCTCTCCATCTAGTGATGATAATGAAGATGATGAACCTGGACCCAGCAGAGGAAGGTGTGAACAGCACTGACTTTAGAAAACATTTGTCCCAGCCACAGCGAATGGGTTAAAAAATTTTATTATCAGCTTATGGAATTCTGAAATGCATCTACAATCATTTTTCTGTTTTTTTATTTATTTTAGCAACAGAACGATTTCTTGGCCTTGGAATAATAGGTGTGAAAGAGCTAATGAATAAACCAAGCCAGAAGCTGATCATTCCTCTTCAGTCTCAACCAATAGGTAATGATGCTGTAACGGGCTCCTTAACAGTGGAGGTTAGTTGAATCTACTTTTTCACATTATAGAACTTTTAACTGTGTTCAAAGTTTTCACTGAGAGACAAAATATAATTGCCATTAATTATAAATAAGTTAAAGGAAATAATAGCAAATTTGTGGTCACAAATGTTTGTACTTAGACAAACGAAAAAAGTAGGTTTTGGAATACTGCACTTTAACATTTATTACTACTTGTCTGTTCTTTATAAACTTGTTTTTGTTATAAAGGCAACATGCATAAATTGAAGGGATTGTCAGATTGATAAATGTTTACTTGTTATTAAGTTGAATACTTCCTAGTATTTTAATGTTAACATTTCTGGTGCAGCTTTATAGAGATTTTCTTCTGGAGTATAGAAATGGTTGTACTTATGTGCATTACAGTTAAGAAAACATAAGGTTAACAGTTAATTTTGATCATATAATACATACAGGATATTTTCGTCTTACGTTCTAAATTGTACAAATTCAGTTCCTGTTTATGGATGGAGCAGAAGTGCCGGTGATCGGTGATACTTCAGAAAAGCCAAAAGAACTTATCGAAAGTAACAGCAGGATAACGCAAGGAGGGACTGTAATCACCACTACTACATTTAGAGCTTCAAAAGGCTTAGAAGGTATCAATTGTTTCTGTTCCTAAAACCCATTATTGTTTTCTAATTAGGCATAATGATACGTATAGTGATGCCTGAAACATTACTACATCTGTCACATCCCAGTTGGCCTGATGAGCCCTCGTATTGGATTGGATGTGAAAGACCTAGATCGGTTGACATACTCTTCTTTCTTTTCAACCATAGATTTTTGGTTTAAACTGTTTTTGTATTCTTGTTTATTATCTGTGAAATGGTAACAGATGTGACTTTGGCAATAAATATCAAACATTAGTAACATTGGTAGTGGTACTATGTTGAAATATGTTTATTTCTATCAACACATTTTGTTATAAGTTTTAATTTCTGGTTGGTCTTACTGTATTTGCCTTAGGTTCAGATGAAACTTTGGTAGATACAGATCTACAGAACTTTGACAGTAAAAAGAAAGTCGAGAGTCCTAGTATGATTGACGACAACACTTTGATAATTCATAGCATTCATGGGGTAAGTTTGGGTAATCAGGCATCGTTATGGTTTTTGTTTAATTAGAAATAAGAAAAAATGATATTGAGAGAGGTTGTATATTTTGTTTTTCTTAAAATAGAAAATGTCTGTGTGGATGATTGATGTGGTATCATTGACTTTGCTGACAAGAAATGGAAAAATTACATTTTTAGACATATGTTTAGTGTTGAAATTCATCTGATTTTATTTAACACTGTTCAGATTTCTACATTTCATAACATCTTATTTTACCAAAACCTTTATGCTACTTAAGCTTAAATCTTTTTCACATAAACTTGTTTATTGGGTTATGCAGATGTGAGTGTATTTCAACATAATTATGGTGACATAACAGAACACACTAACCAGCCTTCAGAAATAGAACAACAAGTAGAACACACTAACCAGACTTCAGAAATAAAATAAGAAGTAGAACACTCTAACCAGACTTCAGAAATAGAACAAGAAGTAGAACGCTCTAATCAGACTTCAGAAATAAAACAAGAAGTAGAACGCTCTAACCAGACTTCAGAAATAAAACAAGAAGTAGAACAACATAATATGGTGACAGATGTGAGTGTATTTCACCATAATTATGGTGACAGATGTGAGTGTATTTCAACATAATTATGGTGACATATGCGAGTGTATTTCAACATAATTATGGTGACATATGCGAGTGTATTTCACCATAATTATGGTGACATATGCGAGTGTATTTCAACATAATTATGGTGACATATGCGAGTGTATTTCACCATAATTATGGTGACATATGCGAGTGTATTTCAACATAATTATGGTGACAGATGTGAGTGTATTTCAACATAATTATGGTGACAGATGCGAGTGTATTTCAACATAATTATGGTGACAGATGTGAGTGTATTTTAACATAATTATGGTGACAGATGTGAGTGTATTTCAACATAATTGTTTTTTGAAAACATTTTTCTGGACAACAATTTACGGAAAGTTAATGTTAACCTTGAAATATTAAAATAATTTTAAATGTTTATACAGTATTTTAGTACAACTATAAGTATATTATTATTATTAGCTGTATTATCTTATTGTATTTGTTTTTACAAAATTGTTTTGTAGTTTTGCGATATTCCTACACGTACACATATTTCTTACCATGTTGTAATATGGGACTACAAAAAAATGTTTTATTTTTAGAAGATTTTATTAAACTTTCTGAGATAACATTGTCTTCAAACAAAAGTAAATTCAACAATTTTTAAATTAAAAAGTCTGTATTTATCCAAGTATTACTAACACAAACCTAGAATTAACTACAGTGGTCAACATCAGTTGATTTAATATTTTGATTTGGACTTCCATGGACAGTTTTGATTTTATGATATATTTTTTATTCAGACAGTTTCATAAGTGTTAATGGGAGTAATATTTAGTGTCATGTTCTTCCCTATGCATGCTGCCATTTGTGTAGGAAGTGATCCGGCCAGTCTTAAAGGTATGTTTGTAACATTTAACCATACCCACATCTTAACAGTGATAAGTATTTAATTTTGTGTATTTTGTAGTTTAACCATACCCTCATCTTAACTGTGATAAGTATTTAATTTTGTGTATTTTGTAGTTTAACCATACCCTCATCTTAACTGTGATAAGTATTTAATTTTGTGTATTTTGTAGT
>NW_013677816.1:6989-11928 GCF_000517525.1 Limulus polyphemus | reverse complement strand
TCTATCTACATTCACTTTCTAGTTTTGTCAGCAGTAAAATATCCAACTGTCCTTCCGAAATCAATTGTTCATCTTTAATTGTTAACCTTAGCTTGCTTTTGATTATCGACATTTTACTAGATGATCTCTCGACACTGTAGTTAGTCACCATCAAGTTTATGTAGTTCTACACAGTAATGGATACGTTGGGGAAAGTGTCAAGCAGCTCTTACTCTTTCTGTATAGCTACTTTTTTGTTGTTGGCGAGTGGCCAAACAAACTGAAAAAACATATTTACGAAATGTTTCAAAAAATAGGTTTATATAATTGACTAAAGTCGCTGATATGATAATGACACGGTTGCATACACATCTTTTTCAATGACACATCCAAATTTTAATTCATTCAGTCATCTCCTAGGCAACGGGCTCCTTCGATCTAGGAGACCTGGTTATAATATCCAGTTATAATGCTGCTTTAGGACCTTCTTCATCAATAGTTTTGTTCTTGTTGATATTTTTATATCATACGTAATTCATGAAAAGTAACACGTATACTAATATTATATTTTTTTAATTCCTCATTGCACAATTTCATCCGAAACATCAACACAAATAAGCTGTGGAGTTTGAAACAGAGAACATAAAAAATATTTGTGTTCATACAGGACTCATAGCAAATGTGTTATAGTGATTGATGTGTTAATAGACATAAATGGGTTTGGTTTCTTTTGAATTTCGCCCAAAGCTACACGAGGGCTACCTGTGCTAGCCGTCATCACCACTCCCCGCCAACTCTTGGGCTACTCTTTTACAAACGAATAGTGGGTTTGACCGTCAAATTATAATGCCCCCACAATTTCGGAGCTAAAGTGTGATGAATTTTTACACGTAAATAAAAAGTGTAATTAATTATCGTAATTATCCATACAAATATTTAGTTTATTGCTCCGCTTTCAATGTAGTAGCACTTTTATTCTACAATATGTAGTGTTGAAAGAGAGAAACGGAAAGTAATCGATGCCAGTTTTCCGAGGACCAAATAAATTTATTACATAAATACGAACTGTACATGGAATTTAAACAGAAACTAAAGTTTTTAAAGTAAAATATTAGCTTGAGGGAGAGCGAAGAGAGAAAAAGTTTTCTCTCAGTTTGACCTTTTCGGAAAACAGTGGTAAGTTAGGGTTTTGTGTAAGCAAAGGCAAGATACCAGTCGACATCCAGAAATCAGGCTTAAGTTTGTCAAGAACTTTCAGATTATAAAGTTAGCAGAGGAAGCAGAAAATTCTTTGAGAGAATTAGTGTGTGAAATTAATTAATGGAGAAAGTTATATATGTATATTTTTAATGGTATTTGTAAAATTCAGCTCCATAGGCAGGAGCTCCATAGATACCAGCGGCGTAGACTAGAGCTCTGTAAGCCCCTTGTAAACAAGCCAGCTCCTACCTTATTTATGTGTAGACCATCCATTCCAAAGAGCTCACTTCTCCCATTGAACTGCCCAACCAGCCAATCTGATCATTCTTACATACTAACCTAAGCTAGGTGACCTACTTATAATTTCATCCACACAGTTAATTCCCGGCAGTATCAATTAGCTTCACTGACTTACCTTTCCCTACATCATTAGCCCATACGTGCACAACAAAGACTGCATCTTTGCTGGCTCCCTTTATCATATCTCTTACTCTGTCAGTCATGTCATCCTCCCGCTGTTGGAGCCACTGCTTATGCTGCTGGACTTTATTAAGTCTTGCTTCCAGGACTTTATGTTTTGTAGACACATTTTATGGAACAGTGCACAATAGACGTGTTATCCTGACAACCAACTTACCAATTCAAGAATTATCAAAGACCTTAACTGTAATTAATATCTGCCTTGTTTCATTTCCCTTTTTTTTTAGCCAGGCTTCTGCTGTTGTTCTTAAAGCTGACGTATAGTTACTTATCTGAGCATTCACCTCAAGTTGCTTCCTTAACATCCTCACTTCGTTTTGAAAGCGTGTTGTGTATATTTGTGTAATTGTGTACAATGTGTATTTATTTAGTAAAAGCATGCGATTTCCAGATATGAGAGAAGATTTGAGTTTTTATCTTTTTTACACAAAAATACAGCTTTGTCCATTTCAAAATTTAAGTTTCTTACCGATGTTTGGCCTTCGTTATGATTGGTTTACACCCAGTTTTAGCTTTGCTATATGCACTGTAAATTAAAACGAGATGTAAAACTGATTTTGTTTTCAATTTAAAAACATGTCTTTTGAAGCATGCTTTAAAACGTTTTTTTCGTTTGAGTTCAGACGCTCAAATCGTTTACACTATCACACTTAGTGTCTCAAACCAAAACATCAACGGTTTAATTTGAGACACCGAATTTTCCTCTTCAAACACTTTTTTGCCTCAAATTAAATCATTACATATGTTTGAAAATTTGCTGTCCCATTTCAGTTAGAATGGTGTTTTTGCTTATATATATATGTATGAAACTGAGATATTTAAGAATATATAAAGGAACTTGTAAGTTTGAAGCCTATATTTATTTACTATATTGTTTTGAAATTAAACTGGCCAACATTCGGGCGCGAATGCAAAACGTCTTCATGATGTAGTCCCAACATGGGCAATTTTGACACCAGAAATTGCTCTTCGAAATTCTGTGTTTCGATAATAAGAGGAAAAATTGCATTATCTTAAGTAGTTTTTCAAATAATTATTCAGAAAAATAAACTTGCGTATTTTTCAAATACCGATGTCAACATAGGTTCACGAAAGTGAGTAAAAGACAATTCAACAAGAATACACAAAATTAAACACAATTTATTACCCTCTCTCGAAACAAATAAGCGTATTAATTATCACTTACCGAAACCCGGAATTAAACTTTAACTATTGTGGTTTTCTCCTGAATTAATTCATTTACCGTACAAAACGTTTACATCATCATATGTTAGAATGTTTTCATAACTTGTTAATAGAAAAATTACTGTTTATCCGTCGTTTATTCTTTATATGTGCAACAAATTTCCATCAAAAACATAGCATAGCTTTGTATTATCCGATCTTCCAAGTCAATACACTTTTAAAAGTATAAGTCATCTACATATTGTTATTCTTGTTTTGGTTTTTTTTCTTTGTGCAAAGCTACACAATGAGCAATCTGACCTCATACCACCGCGAGTAATCGAACCTATAGTTTTAGAGCTGTAAATCCGTAAGGGTATTGCTGAATCTAATGCACATTAAATTAATTTAAAATGGCTAATAAAGTTACGCTTGTTATCAAAATTCCTACTTTTAATTTTGACTGTAGAGATCAAATAAATACATTTGTTGAGACGTAATGGTTTAGTTGACAAATCGGATGAAAACACTTAAAACCAAAATATTTTAAAGAGAAACCCAATACTGTACAAAACCGACGCTAGTGAATCATATATTCACACTTTATCAATAAGTGATTGAATTAGTTAGATTCCCACAAACCTATCTTCTCAAAGTAGAAACACGTTTATTTTCAGAACTCCAACGAAAAGCAGTCTGAAAAAGCAAGGAAAGCACTGCGACTATGTACATCATGTATATATATATATTCGAACAAGTAATGTATCTAGCTGTTCACCATTCACAGTTTCAACAACAATAAACTCATGACACGTATCAACATAATTAGTCAATCGTTCGACAAAGGGTTTGCGTTCAAAGATATCGGTTCTTTTGCAAGTTTCATCGTTAGCTGGTTTCAGAACCATGTTTTCGACTCCGGTATCTCTTGTAGAATCTGCAAAGTATAGCAGTGAGATTTTCTAACAGCATGAGGTTCTCGGGTTTTCATGTGTGTTTCCTTTTGAGTTGTAAGAGTTAAATAACACAGGAAGAGACAAGACACAGGTTCAAGTTATAACAAATGTTTAATGGAACTTTTACGGTTTAAATTACAAACAACAATATAATACAAGGCACAATAACACTATATAGTTATATACTTTTAGCAATATTTTTATCTATAAATATTTCCATATTTTACCCCACCTTCTTCTTAATTTGTCCATTTCGAATTTCACAATCAGAGACGTGTAAAAATATCACTTTAGATTTCTCTTTTGTCTGATTTGAAATCCCCCCAACAAAAAACTAAAAAAAAAAGTGAAAAACAAGGCATTTCCAGTTTACGTGATTTTTATTACAAACGCACCTGTGAAATTCTCAGCGTTACGTTGAATCTCACGGATACACTAGAGAAAACTGTCGAGAAATAAAATCATGAGTTTATTTAAATTGTTTCCAGACTGCTCTTCTCTTCACCCTAGTGGCTGTCGCCTACGGTGGATTGCCTGGCAGGTGGCAGCAGCATCTGCTCCCGCCGACAAGATGGATGTAACGAGATTTTATGTTATTTTCGTCTCTCTTTGTGCGTGTACTTATTTATGAGCAGACTATAACATGTGTCACGAAGATATGAATATAGGAACATTTACGTTATACAACAGTTAGTATAGGAACGTAGTTAACTGTTACTTTTTTTAGGGGATTATGACCTTAAGTCTAAATACATTTTTGTCTGATAGTCTTCTGTTAGCTTTTAAATAAGTAGTCCAGTAACTGACGTGTGAAAACTGAAATAAATATTAATAAATGTCTGCTTTGCTTTTTGTATCATCTATAAATTTTAAGAAAAATGCTAAAGTTAAATTCATAATTAACAATCACTATATAATTTTATTTAAATAAATGTTCTGTTTATTATACAGGACTTCGGAAACTATGCTTTCAACTACGACATTGTTGACCCAGTGGGGGCTACCAACGGCCGTTGGGAAGCTGGAGATGGCTATGGAAATGTACATGGAGCCTACAGTCTGACTGACACCGACGGACGTGCCCGCAGAGTTGAATACTAGCAATCGATGTGTTCGAAGGAAAACGAAGTTTGATTATAAACAAGATTACGACACTTATG
>NW_013677816.1:0-6051 GCF_000517525.1 Limulus polyphemus | reverse complement strand
GTAGGGTTAGATCATCAGTTTCGTACTGATTTGAATGGACGTCGACAGTCAAGACTCACATTTGTACAGTGTATAGGAGCATCCTTCAATGTTTTTAATACAAGTGAGCATTAGGTTAAACAAGGTGAGTGGTTTTTAACAGACAAACTTTACCCAGTGTCTCAGTGGTAAGTCTGAAGGTTTATAACGTTAAAAACACACCAGTGGTGGGCACAGCACAGATCCCCCATTGTGTGACTTTGTGCTTAACAACAAACCAAAAATCTGATAGTTAGATATTTTTCTAAATGAAAATGGAAGTGGTTGAAAAAGCTCTTTTTCTGAGATTTTAGTTCTGCAGCTTCTGATTTTTATTTGGTATTTTGTTTCTTTAAGTATGAACATACACAATGGAGTATCTTCGCTGCATTCGCGACTAGGTTCGATTTCTGATTTTTACCTATATAAGATCTTCATTTATTTCGGTATTTATCTTCTTACTGTTGAAGGCGAAAATACAAAAGTACAACACGTAGCAACAATTTTAAACTATATAATTAATGCAATTACACAACAATAATGGAAACAAAGTAAAACTTAGTAACAAAGAAAAAAACTGAAGCTTGAAAAATTAGACTTGGCATGACTTGATGGCTTGAGTGCTCGACATACAAACTGCGGATCGTGGGTTCGAATCCCATCATCGAGCATGCTCACCATTTCATCTATGTGTTGTTATTCTCTTAGTTCACTGCGGAAATCGAACCCCGTATTTTAGAGTTGTAAGTCGGTAAAGTTACTGCTGAAACTCATCTACATCACACAATACAGTAGCCAAAAAAAATGGTGGAGGATTGTGTTGACTGGCTGCCTTCCTTCTAGTTTATCACTTCTAACTTAGGGACAACTACCACAGTTAGCCCTCGAGTAACTTAACGAAAATTCAACAAATATACATATTTTGAAAATATAAAACTACCCAGGAAAAAAAATCAACTACTCATTGTAAATAAAAACAATACTTTAAAAGATTGCATAATTTTCAAGAAGTGTGATAAATACAAAAATGAACTGACAATTAAATATCGATTTGTTTCAAAAACTTTGCACGAAACTACACATAGAGCTATTCCTAATTTTGAATTGAAATAAATACGAAGTAAACACAAAAGATATGTGTTCAGAAATACCGGTTTCTTTTTTGTTTGATTGTGCGTTTCAGAAACATCTTTCACTCGGATAACCAATCGAGTAAATAAGTTAGGTTCGTTAACAACAGGAGGTTCTCAGTTCTTGGGTTTTGATGTGAGTTTCCCTTCGAGTTGGAACATTTAAATCATAGAGAAAGAGATATTAAAGACAGGTTCATACAACTGAGAAATGTTTAGTGGCACTTTAACAGTTTACAGTACAAAATAAAAAACAATACAACACAAGGCAAAATGACACAATTAACGCACTAAATAGTAAAGCAAACACTACGCTCTAACTAGTGGATCAAAAGCCACAGTGTAACCTAATGGAAGAAACAATACACTCTAAATAGTTTCACTTGGGACGTGAAACGACGCTAACTTCGTTCGTCTTGCGAACGTACTCAAGGGGGACATACACTAAAAAGTCGCACAGACCAAAACATCCTCAGATCTCTAGCACATGAAATACAATTATTAATTCTTGTTAGATCAGCTAGACAACCGGCGACGTATACCAACAGCTGGTCCACCCACAACTATTACCTGATTCGCCCACAAAAATAACTCAATTTGCTTTTTAATTGCTTTGTTATTCGTGTAAGAGAATCAGATATGTAGGCTTTGTTTTACCTTCACCTAGAACCTAGCTTACTAACTGGAGAAAGCTGCTAACTAACTTAAGCGTCTTTCGGTGTCCGGAAAGGGAATCATGAAAAACAACGTAACTTAAAAAGTTTAACTTTTAACGATAAGTGTGCAATACTTATAGAACATTCAAGTACTGCTCGTCCTCTACCTTTGTTGTTAAAAAACACAGCTTACATTATAGAGGCATTAAAGCCGTTATCTAGCATGAAAAGACTTCGTCATACGTTATCAAGATTGAACTTGACTTCCTGGATAAAGAGAAAAATTAATTTTAAATTGTTCTAATCCAACCGATATCTGACTGTTTAAAAGGTCATGGACACTTTCATTTCGGTAAAGTATAATGTCATAGTACACATGTAACAGATGACTAATTACTCTAGTTAGAGTTTATACATGTCAGTATCAAACTGATGATCTTACCGCGTTCTCGACGTCCATTCAAATCAGTACCAAACTAATTATCTAACCGCGTTGAAACGTGAAATGTATACACCTCTCATAAAGCATAATAAACATAAGTCACTGAAAATGTCTCACATTCTCTTTAACTATTAAATGGTTTGCTTTGTAACGCTTTTGATTTTGGTGTTTTCATCTGAGCTACCAACTAAAACAATACGTTTCAACTGAAGACAAAATGGCATTTTTGCAAATATCGTATTAAAGGATTACACTTGGTTTGTTAACAAATATATTTATTTGATATCTAGAGACAAAGTTACAAGTGAGTATTATGATAAAATACATAAATTATGAAATTTAAATACACGTGAGTATTAAGTAGTGGTTTTACCTATATGAAATTGTTTGAACTTATGTGTATGGTTTCAACTGTCTTTTACTCACTTTCGCGAACCTTTGTTTACAAAGCTATTTGAAAAATATATCACATTAATGATACAAATTTGTTATTCTGGATTATTTGGTGAACAAACTGTTTTAGGTAATGCAATGCTTCCTCTAATAATCAAAACTGTTTACACCATAAATTGAAACACAAAGCAAAACTCGATTTTGTTGACAATTCAAAAATGTTTTCTGAAACATATTTTAAACATTTGGAGTTGAGATGTTCAAATCGTTTACACTGCCACGTTTAGTGTCTCAAGTGAAAACATAAACGGTTTAACTTGAGACATCGTGATTTTCTTTTCAAACGCTTTAGTGTTTCAAACTTACTCGTTAAAGGTGTCTTAAAATCTGCAGTCCATTTACAGGAAAGAGTTGAATTTTTTTTTTTCATTTTTAAGTTTAAAACGGAGACGTGTGTAAAGAATATATATAAAGGAACTTACAAGTTTAAAGCTTATATTTATCTGTTATTAGGTTTTAGAAAATTACATCTTCAGCTATTCTCAAAGTTGTCACGTATAAGATAATCTAAAACATCTTAATGTTGACATAAATTATTCAAAAATCATTATAATCAGAAACAAAAGCAAACTTTGAAAGTTTTCTCTCTCGTCATTAAAACTGCGAATTTCAACAAGAAACAACTCTGAAACAAGATCATTCGATTCGCCACTTGTCACTAAATTCGGTCGGCTTTGGGGAGTTATTTATCTCTCTCTTACTGGGAAAGCTGGAGAGATACGAATCGAGAAACAAATTCAGGGTTACTGGTGTAAGATGACATTCCCCAAAACCAGTCTAATCCGATGACAAATATCGAATCAAATCATACATTTCTTTCTCGCTGAATTTTCTGGATTTTATGTTATTTTCGTCTCTCTTTGTGCGTGTACTTGTTTATAAGCAGACTTTAACATGTGTCACGAAGATATGAATATAGGAACATTTACGTTATACAATAGTTAGTATAGGAACGTAGTTAACTGTTACTTTTTTTTAGGGGATTATGATCTTAAGTCTAAATACATTTTTGTCTGATAGTCTTTTGTTAGGTTTTAAATAAGTAGTCCAGTAACTGACGTGTGAAAACTGAAATAAATATTAATAAATGTCTGCTTTGCTTTTTTTGTCATCTATCAATTTAATGACAAATGCTAAAGTTAAATTCATAATTAACAATCACTATATAATTTTATTTAAATAAATGTTCTGTTTATTATACAGGACTTCGGAAACTATGCTTTCAACTACGACATTGTTGACCCAGTGGGGGCTACCAACGGCCGTTGGGAAGCTGGAGATGGCTATGGAAATGTACGTGGAGCCTACAGTCTAACTGACACCGACGGACGTGCCCGCAGAGTTGAATACGTTGCTGATGGTGCCGGTTTCCGTGCTGTTGTAAAGACCAACGAACCAGGTACCGCCGCTAGTGCTCCTGCAGCAGCCGTTGTGGCCTCCAGCCAACCTGGCGTTGTCGCTCACGGACCTGCTGTAGTAAAAACTGCTGTTGCTGCTCCTGCCTTTTTAGCACCCGCTGCTGCACCCGCTGTTGTCGCACCTGCTCCTGTTGCTGCTGCACCTGCCTTTGCTGCGGGTGTTTATGGAGCTCCCGTCTTCGCTGCTGGAGCTTACGGCGCCCCTGCCTATGCTGCTGGACTTTATGGAGGTCTTGCTTCAAGGGCTGGATTTTTGAAATACCATTAAATAGTTCTTTGTATTTTGTAGAAGCATCTTTATGTAACCTTGCACAATAGATATGCTATCCTGACAATCCACTAACTTTAATGTCTAACCCTATTTCATTTCCTTTCTTTCTTCTACTGCTGTTTTTAAAGCTAATTTACAGTTATTTATCTGAACATTCACCTCAAGTTTTCTCCTCTTTCTGCCTTAACATCCTCACTTCGTTTTGAAGATGTATTGTGTATGACTGTGTAATTGTACAATATATATATTTATGTAATAAAAACATGCGATTTTTAGATATAAGAAAATAGATATATTTGTTTTTTATTCGCGTGAAAATACGGCATTTATATTGTTATAAGTTAAATTATCTACCGTTCGTCTTTGCCATGTTAGGTTTAGCTTTACTGTATATTGTTACATACATCTTGTCGGCGGGAGCTGACGCTGCTGCCACCTGCCAGGCCATGAAGCAATCCACCGTGGGTGACAGCCACAAGGGCCAAGAGAAGAGCAATCTGGAAACAATTTAAATAAACTCATGAATTTCTTTCTCGACAGTTTTTCTTAGTAACGTCGAGAATTTCATAGGTGTATTTGTAATCAAAATCACGTAAGCTGCAAATGCTTTGTTTTCACTTTTCTTTTATTTTTATTGAGGGGGGGGGGATTTCAAATCAGTCTCTGATTGTAAAATCCGAAATGGACAAATTAAGAAGAAGGTGGGAGTAAAATATGGAAATATTTACAGATAAAAATATTGCTAAAAGTAAGAGTATCCACCTGTTTTTTGTTTAATAACATCGCATACTCATAGTTTAGACAAGTATGTCAATTACTGTGTTATGTTTATTTCTGATCTGTGTACATAGCTTGCTTTACTCAGAAGGATTTGATAGTTAACAATACAATTTAAAGTTGTGTCAATGAAAAAGACATGGGGGGTTTTTTAATGCTAAAGTAAATCGTTTCTTACACTATGAGAACTCATTGCGAAATAGGATACCATATCTATCAAACCGTTAATTCAAAGTTCGAAACTTTAGATTTACAGTTATGAGGTCGAGAGTTTGTATCTTACCTTAGCGATCATGTTGCTGCTGCTGCTGAAGTCTATGGAAAACTTGGAACAAGTGTTGATGTCTGTTAGTTTCCGCCGGTTTTATAGTGTCTAATGACGTCATCATGACCCAATAAATATTGGGAAAATGTCTATGGAACGCTAAAGGATTAAACTCAGGGTTGTCTGCTCACCCGGTTGTTCTTCTAACGTGGCTATGATAACTTTCAATATATATCAAGGCTGTTTTTTTTTTCAACACTTTAGTGATTATGCATGTACGCACTGTCGCTTCTAGGGAAGTTTATAGTTCCGTAAGGACAAACCAGACTGGTTCTTAATTTTTCTACAGTTAACGAACATTTGACTTATGCTATCAAGTTTTTCACTGGGTCTGTGTCTTAGAGTTTGTATTTCATGTGTATCCAATGTGTTTAGTCCAATAGTTTAATGATATCACCAAGTCAATTCTGTTGGATAAATCGAAAATAATTAGGGTTGTTTAGCTCACAGCCACTGTCTCAAATAAAGACATAGCCCTTAGTTCATAACATCTGTCCTGAAATAAAGACATAGCCCTTAGTTCATAACATCTGTCCTGAAATAAAGACATAGCCCTTAGTT
>NW_013677815.1:0-10994 GCF_000517525.1 Limulus polyphemus | reverse complement strand
ATATATAGATAGACAGAGTAACAAATATATAGATAGATAGAGTAACAAATATATAGATAGAGCAGAGAGATAGAGTAACAAATATATAGACAGACAAATATACATGTAGAAAGACAGACAAGCAGGTATCCACACAGAGAGATATATAAACATACAGACAGTTGTCTGGACAGAGAGATAGGTAAAAAGACAAAGCGTTAGTGATGCTATATGAAATCTGTATTAAATATATTAATCTTGTCTTGAGTAAAAAAAAAAAAGAATCATAGAAACAACATCACCAAAATATATATAGAATAAGGTCGAAAATAAGCATTTATACTTAAAACAAAAACAAAAAAAAACGCTTGACATGTACAGCATAGAGAAAATGTCCTAACTGTGACATTAATTTCTTGGGTGAAAATCAAGAAGTGTTCAATGAATATCAATCCATGCTCTCGCTAACTTGTTCACGAGATAAAACTAATTATGATATTTCCAATGAAGAATATAATACCATCAACTTTGTTTGAACGAAGGGTTGACCCTGGAACAGAACTCTGGATTTTGAAAATCGATACCAAGAAATATTACCCGCGCTCAATTGTTTTTTTGTAATTTTATACTATGTGCACTGATTGTTTTTTTACTCCTTTACTTCATACATAATATAGGGGTTGGCTCCCTAAAGACACCAATTGTATAGTGTACAAAGTATTGAGTATCTACATATTTTGTTTGTTTGTTTGAAGTTAAGCACAAAGCTACACAATGGGCTATCTGAGCTCTGCCAACCGCGGGTATCGAAACCCGGATTCTAGCGTTGTAAGTCCGCAGACGTACCGCTGTGCTGCTGGGGGGCCCCGCGCTCTAAGCTATGGGTGCGTTATAATAGTGACAGTCAATTCCTGAGCGTGTACTGTGGGTGGTAAGTTGCTGCTGACTGGCTGCCCTACCCTTTGGTCAATAGTTCAAATTTAGGGTCGGCAACAGATAGCCTTAGTAGCTTTGCCATAAATATAAAATAGAAATACAGTTATCAATATAAAAAAAAAAAACTTTAACAACCAAAAATTCCTTCCTTTCAAACATTGTCAATTTACGTATTTAACGTTAACAAGAGGAATTGTGCAGAGAATGCGATGTATTCATACATGTATAATTTAAAACCACTCGCATACAACACGTACATATGCACAAAGATACATATATACGTAAAGTTGCATACATTAATCAACATATATTAGTGCTGGGGTTGTTCTGTTTACAACAGCCGAAGAAACAACATAAAAAAAATAATTATTCACGTACAAATTGTGATATATGACCACTAAGTGTCTTTTAACTCAATTTAAAAGACAAAACGTCGTACAGACAAACCCGCACTATGGTCTCTTTTCATAACAATAACAAATAAAACTATTTTTCCTTCTCAAGAAATAGAAATGCAGCAGTGTCAATGTTCATTTTTACAATACAGGGAGCCAATCATAGTATTTTATATCTCATGAATATGTCAATTTCATATTTTTGTGATATTATTTTACATTTTATTATCCTCGTTGTTTGCTTTACTAAACGCCATTAATTTGGCCTGACATCAAATTAGGCTTAAGAAGAAAAAAACAAGAACAACCAACAAACCATAACACACAAGTTGGCCATTAAAGAAGCTTTAATGGAATAAGGTTCTAGTGTATTGAATATTTTCCAAATTATTAACTGTTAAGACGATCAGTAAATTTAAATCGTTCCTTTAGAAAATTCTACTGTTATTTCGATGGTCGTTTGTTTCTCTTAGAAAAGACGTTTTTTTTTCCTTGTGAATTATTAACAACACCTGAATTAAACACCTTGAACCTGAAAAGCACTTTGAAAGTGCTTGAAATTCTTTAAAACTGCATTGCACAAAATTCGGAACTTACATCATAAGAATATGCCACGTTTTCTCGGTTGTTTCTAAGCAACTTCATTGATTTAGTTTGTTTAAGAGAAAGTTGAAGTTCGTGATAGAGACCAGAATTATACCTTTCAAACAGTGACGTCATGAGGTAGGAAGTAATAATACTCGAAAAAATTAACTCAAATAACGATGATAACGTCCTTTGGTGTGATCATGCATACTGATTGGCTTAATTTCAGATTTTCATTTATCTTAATACGAAGCTTTCTGGTTTGTCCGATAAGGGTTAAAATTCACGACAAATAGGTTGAAATGATACTTAACCAATCTGCGCTATCCCTAAATACTGAAAGAATCATACATTAACACCTCCATAGAGTGTGTTAAACAAACTTTAACTTCGAAAAAGAACAAAAAGCGTGAAAAAGACTTTCTCAAAAAGAACCAACACTTTTGAAAGGCACTTCATTAAAAAAAGTACATTTTAGAAGGCACTTTTTCAAAAACTCGCAGTTTGGAAAGACACTTTATCAAAAAGAACCAACACTTTTGAAAGGCACTTCATAAAAAAAAGTACATTTTAGAAGGCACTTTTTCAAAAACTCGCAGTTTGGAAAGACACTTTATCAAAAAGAACCAACACTTTTGAAAGACACTTCATAAAAAAACTACATTTGAAAACGTACTTTAACAGACAGAACAGACGTTTTTTAAAGGCACCATTAAAAAGCATAAACGTTTTGAAAGAGATTTATCAAAACATTAACAATTTTGAAAGGGAGCTGTCAAAAAGCGTTAACATTTTTTTAAAGGATCTTCATAAAAAAAGAATTAGTAAGTTTAAAAGGCAGTTTATAAAAATGTACAACCACTTTCGAAAGACACTTTATGAAAAAAAACTAACAGTCTTGAAAGGCAGTCTGTCAAAAATCATAGTTTTTAAGTGCACTTCAAAGTAATCTTTACCTGTCACAGCTTTCGTTATTCCCATATGTTCAGTTTCTAGTGTTTCACAGACTGTTTGTCAAATCACCGATATAAACAAAAAAATCTTTCTGGATAAGACAAGGTAAACATCACAAAATGTCTGGTCTAACTAGCATAGACATCTACGAATAAGAACTTTCTGATGCAAGACGGAGAAGCTCCCCACTGTGATATTGAATTTCCAACGTACTGAGGCAAAAAATAGGATATATATATATATGGGTTGGCTAATTTAATGTACTTGATGAAAATCAATTGTATGTGATTTTCACAATATTTTTCAACAATTCACTCTAGCTTGTATTTAAATACGTGTGTGTGTACAAATACGTTTATATATACACACACGTATATATACATATATATACATTTGTGTGTGTATGTATAGATTTACAAAAAAACGACATAACATTACTTTAAGTGGCCCGGCATGGCCAGGTGGTTAGGAGGCTCGACTCGCAATCTGAGGGTCACGGATTCGAATCCCTGTCACACCAAACATACTCGCCCTTTCAGCCGTGGGGGCGTTATATTGTGACGGTCAATCCCACTATTCGTTGGTAAAAGAGTAGCCCAAGAGTTGGCGGTGGGTGGTGATGATTAGCTGCCTTCCCTCTTGTCTTACACTGCTAAATTAGGGACGGCTAGTTAGCAGATAGCCCTCGTGCAGCTTTGCGCGAAATTCAAAAATAAACAAATCAAACTGTGTAATGCAGTAATAGTAACTAGAAGAGATAGATATGATGTTAATAATTAGTCGGGGGGGGGGGTAATAACGCAAAAATCAGGCATCCATCCCCGCGGTGGGTAGAGCACAGATAGACATGTGTGTATCATTGTGCTTCACACTAAACAAACGAAATGAATAAATCATTATCAACAGTAAGTTCAGAACCATAAACCAATAATGGGCAATAAGGTTAAATTCAGAGTAACACAAATAGGTAAGTGAAATTATAATCACTGTAGAACACTGGAAAGGGTTCGATTTAAGAAGGATAACTGGAAATCCCTGTGGCTATCCCGTCCTTCAAATTATATTCACTGTAGAACACTGGAAAGGGTTCGATTTAAGAAGGATAACTGGAAATCCCTGTGGCTATCCCGTCCTTCAAATTATATTCCAAACGTAGATGAAAAACTTGTCGTGAAAAACAAATAACCAAGGGGTTCAACTCCCAGTGTCCTATGTTTGGACCATAGACCACTGTCCGCGGCTGATTTGGGTGTAGTTGTAACCTTAAATTACAAAATGAACTGTATAAGGCTTTTCTATGAAGAGTATTCGCTGAAATCTTATACCAAACCACTCATACCTAGAATTCTAAAGTACTCAAACTCACGTAAATATGTTGTAATAATTGAAAGTAACTTTCTGTTACCCTTCTATGTAGTACGATGGAGTGCAATGGTACTTATAAAGGAGAATAATATAAAATTAATTTTATAAATAACGTATAAAGATATATCTGCCCGATTTTGAACTTATACACTACATAGAAGCCAGTTAGATAACAGCACCTACCATTAACCCTAAGGCTACTCTTGTCTGATCAAAAAATGGGATGCAAGTATCACTTTTATAGTCCAATCACGGCCCCAAAGTGCGGACGGCATTCTTACAGGAATAGGCAGCGAAACACAAACAATTTAATGCACAGTCCGAGCGCACTATCCCCTTAGGTCACGCTCGTCCCTTTGACCGAGCTATACCTGTATACGTGCATGACGTCATGTAGATGGTCGATTTATATTCTCAGGGGTGTCTGTTTACTGATTAGTAAACCGTGTGTCTAAATAAGAAAAAAAAGACAGCTGATGCTTCTACAGTCTTCATTAGTATTCACTAATATTCTATATTTTGACAAGGTTTAATTAACACGTATAGCATCATCTTCTTAACGTCGGGAAGTCTCGTTAGATTTTAATGTTTGTTTTCTTGGATATCTCCAGAATGAGATGTATTTAGTATCTTAAATATGACCAGCACTTTATGTGGTGATCAATAGTTCAGACAATGCCACCCCTAATTTAGAACTACTGCCTAGAGTAAGGGCAATCAGTTAGTTGGATTGAATGTCATTTTAATCACGTGCCCACGGCTGACGGTGCGGAGTATGTCCTTGAGATCAGTAGCCCGTCACACTAACATCTAGGCAGTGTCAGTCAAATACTGTGAAAGAAAACTAAAACTTAAGCTTATTTAATTAAGCCAGGGATTATGTTTTTTGTCCAGATAGAATGTGTTTTTATTTTCTCAAATCTTTGGTTCTGTACTGCTTTTAATTCTAGTAATTTTTTTATACCTGTCACGTGTATATGGAGTTGTGACGTCAAAAACTTTATAAACAAATGTTGTATAAACAATGGATGGTTACGAAAAATAAAACAATTCAGGTGAAAAACTGCTTTCTTGGACATTCATTAAACATTCAAATAAAACATATAATGACCATTTGAACAGTACGGTTATTATCCAGCTTTTAAAATGAAATAATGTTGTAACATTAAAACGTCGCCCCCTTTTTTTTGTAAGTATTTATGATTTTGATTGACTTGTCATAAACACACACACATATATATCATCTAAAAATAAGTTCATTTAAAAAGAAATGACAGCTTCATCAATTCTTCAGCCTTTATACAAGACAATTCTATATATATATATGATCATGAAGAAAGTTTTATCTTTAAAATGACTTACAAAATATTTGGCCCATGGGAACTGAATTTCACTAGTGACAGATTGATTTGGGCACAGTGCAGGGCGTTTCAAAACGTGCCACAGTAGGTGTCAATCATTTTCAGTCATCACATGAAGCCCATTCCTTAACGAGGTTACTGCAAACATCATATGTTTTGGACAGTGTTCATTGACACTTACAATACCCTGAACACTTTTTATTGAAATAACTAATGTGGTGTCGTTGACAGTTAACTATGCAAATAGTGTAATAACGAGGTCTGGAAATACTATATCATATCCAGGCTGGCTTCAATGACAATCACGATCCTCAATGTACCGCTGATGACATTTTGTTCCCAAGGAGGTTTTAAGAAATAATGGGGTTTACAACCATCTTGTATAAATATATACAACCATCTTGTATAACTATATACAACCATCTTGTGTAAATATATATAACCATATTGTATAAATATATACAACCATCTTGTGTAAATATATACAACCATCTTGTATAAATATATATACACATCTTGTATAAATACATACAACCATCTTGTATAACTATATACAACCATCTTGTATAAATATATATAACCATCTTGTATAAACATATATATATACATCTTGTATAAATATATACAACCATCTTGTATAAATATATATACAACCATCTTGTATAAATATACATAACCATCTTGTATAAATATACATACAACCATCTTGTATAAATATACATAACCATCTTGTATAAATATATACAACCATCTTGTATAAATATATATATAACCATCTTGTATAAATATATATATAACCATCTTGTATAAATATATACAACCATCTTGTATAAATATATACAACCATCTTGTATAAATATATATGACCATCTTGTATAAATATATATAACCATTTTGTATAAATATATATAACCATCTTGTATAAATACATACAACCATCTTGTATAACTATATGCAACCATCTTGTATAATTATATACAACCATCTTGTATAAATACATACAACCATCTTGTATAACTATATACAACCATCTTGTATAACTATATGCAACCATCTTGTATAACTATATACAACCATCTACAATATACAATAAGGTTTCACTGACTAATAAAATATCGAATATATTTCACGGAGTTTGTGATTCTGGACTGATTTTTGATGATTCTATTTTTAAAGTTAGGGAATGAAAGACCAACTTAAGAAAGGGAAAAAATGCTTACTTGTTTGAGTGACATGACTTTAACACATAACGTTTCCCCTCAAATAATAGAATAATCGACAGAAACCTGGTTTAAAAGATCTTCTTCAGGATGGAAGTGGAAAGCCTAGAACGATATCACCGAAATTAGATTTTGAATAAATGCATATGGGATAACATACATTTATATTCATACCAGAGATCGAGAATACGTCACCGCATATAAAGTCTGTGATATTACACTTATGGAAATACAAGTAATCAAAGCATTTCAAATAGTCAATACTGTAAACAGAAACGATGCGTGAATCCGACGACATATAACAAATCAGCCAACTTCACGAAAGTTGTAGAGCCACATATACCTCCAAGAATATACAGTTTTATAATTAATTCAAGTGTTGTTTTGTTTTTTTGTTTGTTTGTCATTTAAGGACGAAGCTACAAAATGGGCTATCTGTGCCCTGCCCACCACGGGTATCGAAACCCGGTTTCTAGCGTTGTAAGTCCACAGACTTACCTCTGTGCCCCTCGGGAGCAACTTATGTGGAAAGATGGATACTTATTTCCTACAAACGACATGCACAAGAAAATGCATTTGTAAATTCAACAAGGTGAGGGTTTGGTTAGCTTTTAAGTTTTCCTATTATGTCGATCATTTACTCTTTTCATTCCGGGTGAGCTTTAAATATTTTATATAATAATTTTTTATTTGTTTGTTTGTAATTAAACACAAAGCTACACAATGGGCTATCTGTGCTCTGCCCACCACGGGTATCGAAACCCGGTTTCTAGCGTTGTAAGTCCGCAGACATACCGCTGTGCCATTGGGGGGCAAATTTTTATTTAAAGATTAACAAAGAGGGCTAACTTCAATACTTTTCAATATAATTATTCTCGTAGTCCTCCGCTGAACCCTTTCCAGTAATTCAAAACCTTTCTAAGAATTTGTTTGCTATATAAACTAAAATAAGGGACATTCAAAGAAATGTTTGTTTGTTTCTTATGAATTTCGCGCAAAGCTCCACGAGGGCTATCTGCGCTAGCCGTCCCTAATTTTGCAGTTCAAGACAAGAGGGAGGGCAACTAGTCATCACCACCCACTGTCAAATCTTGGGCTACTCATTTACCAATGAATAGTGGATTGACTGCCACATTATAACGCTCCCACGCCCTAACCACCTGGCCTTGACGGGCCCCTTTCTTAGAAAAGGAGACGCAAACTGTATACAGTTTTCCAAGTGAGGCATAACAAGTGATTTGTATCTAAAGGTAATAAACTGCTCTTACTTGTAGTCAATGAATGTATCAGTACACATCTTTAACTGCACTGTTAGCAACAGAGCACTGTTTGAGTATCTTCAGTGACTTATTCAGCACTATGTTAAGATACCTTTTTATTCATTTGTGCTGTTGAGTGGTTTACCATTTATATTAAACCCATTGCCTGGCATGGCCAGGTGGTTAGGGCGCTCGACTCGCAGACTGCGGGTCGTGGGTTCGAATCACCGTCACATCAAACATACTCGCCCTTTCAACCGTGGGGGCGTCATAATTTACCAATCCCACTTAGTAAAAAGAGTAGCCCAAGAGTTGGCGGTGGGTGATGATGACAAGCTGCCTTCCCTCTAGTCTTACACTGCTAAATTAGGGACGGCTAACGGAGATAACCCTCGTGTAGCTTTGCGCGAAATTTTAAACAAACAAACAAATTAAACCCATTATGATAACCCAAATGCAATTACTACAATTAAACTCATTTTCTAGTGACTCAATGTCCTCAAGATAGCTAGAAATACCCAAGAGTTTAATGTCATCAGAAAACTTTACTAACCTACTAATTATGCACTTACCAATCTCATTCATTTCGATTAGAAAAACAGTGTGATTGGACTCCATTAATAATTTTTTTCCTTCATCCCGCTTAGCCATCCTATAATCTATCGAATTAATGCATGCCAATGTATTTTTCTTAAATAATCTTCTGTGTAGCACCTTATCAAAAACTTTTCGAAAAACTAAATACACTAAGTTTACTCTCTTTCCAATAATCTGGATTAGTAAGGTAATATATCCTTTTGGAGAACCCATAATGAGTTTCTTTTATGATATCACGTTTACTAAATGGTGTGTAAGGCCTCTTTTATCAGACTCATCAGAATTGTTTCGGTTGTAGAACTAATATTAGCTTCTGTTCAAAGCAAGCTACATAAATAGAACAGAACTAAAAGTCGACTTATTAATCAATATTGCTAATTTGATATACTGTTCTTACATTCTTAATAATTAGTTTGCAGATTTTAGTAGTTGGGTACCCTTGCTGTTAAAAGCATTTTCGGCCATAATCCCAATAACATCTCAACTGTTTTGAACAACGTAGGAGCTTTCGGTTGGTCCTACATTCATATATTTAGATAACAATGCAAAATAATCTATTTAAGGATCCCGTAAACACTAATGATCAGCGTGAGGCGCTATCGTTTATTTTAAGAAGAATAACTGGTTTATAAGTTTCAGGGCGACCCTTAACACCTTCTTCCAAAATAGGAGTAACACTTGCATCCCTACAATCCTGGCCACACACACTACTGCCGTACTAACCACGAGAAACATAATCTTACATATCCAATCTCTGATACCCTTTACAGCTTTGTCTAATTTTGGTGCTTCATCCATATTTAAACTCCCAATATTTCTATCTGGTATCAAGGGGTGAGTATCTACATGATTCTGGCCAACAGACGAGAAGAAGAATGTAAAAATTAGCCATCTTCAACAAAAAAACTTGCCACCAGCATACTTTTCTTTAAGGGCCTGATTCCAATTTTAAACTTCGTAAAATAATGTTAGTTGTTAGTTTATTTTTTAACCAAAGTTTTGGGTCTCTCATAGTTCTGTAAATCTTCACCTCTACCTTAAACTTACTACTAATTTTCTCTTTTATGTCTTTTATAAGCTAATGACGTTTGTTCTTCCTTGTTATCAATTTCCCCGTTTTTAGTACCATGGTTATTTAGAATTAAAAGCTATTATTTAAACTTTCCAAATCTAAATATCCCCGAGTTGCTCATTATCACAATTTGCCAATGACATCTTAATTTTCTCAAAATTGGTCCTGCTAAAATACGAGGTTTGTTTCCTTGCAGTGTACTTAGTGCAGATATTCCATAGTGTAGCTTTGCGCTAACATAATTGCAACAAAAGTCCCAAAATTGGCTTTCAGAAAAATTAGAAACCAAAGTTACATAGATTGTTATCTCAACCTGTAGCCAAACATAAAAACCTAATTGTGTAATGATTACGCATGCGCAACTATTCCCCACTCCAACTCTTGCAACCAAATCCTCATTAGTGGTTAACAGTAGATTTATTATGGCATCGCCTCTGATTGGCTCTCCGACCGTTTGATATAGAAACACCATTTTTAATTACTTCAACAAGATTTCTTCATTACCATCTGACCCCCAAAAGATCCCAACCAATGGGTCTAGAATTAAAGACTCATATAGTTATTGCATCAGTGTCCTTATTAGTAGCAACCCTGACATCATTTTACACTGATTAGTTGATCTTTATTTGAAATTGACAACTAAAATCTTTCTACTCTCAAAACCACTGACTGAACTGACTGCCATCCTTTGTCATGCCTTCAGTGTAAACAGTCTTTATCTTTGTAATTAATTAATTATCACTGTGAACGCTAAACAGGAAATCCTGGGCTCGCAAAGACGTTCGAATCATGTAATAAATACATTGCATGTTATTTCTTCTGTCATAACGTTTATATGAACTAATATCAGAACTATTTCACTATAACATAAAAAACAGTAATAATTCCTAGAGCTTTCACCAGGGGAAAGGATTAAACTAAGTCTACGTTTTGTTGAAAAAATTAATATACAATTTTTGTATAACTTACCAATCTTTCTCTGCGTGTTTTTTTATCGTATAACATGAACTATGAGTATTTCGTGTAAATATGAATTATTCTGATAAAAACTTAACGCTCTGGAGGTTCCTCTTCATTTCGTATTTGTATCTTACATAAAGTTAAACCTTAAATAAACTGAATACCATAGTTAAATTGAATGTCATAAAATACCATAGTTAAACTGAATGTCATAAAATATCATAGTTATACTAAATACCATAGATAAACTGAATGTCATAAAATACCATAGTTAAACTGAATGTCATAAAAGACCATAGTTAAACTGAATG
>NW_013677814.1:7871-12189 GCF_000517525.1 Limulus polyphemus | reverse complement strand
CATATACATATATATCCCGGTCTTGAGAAAAAGTCGGGTGAAACAATTATCATACCATTACAACACTGTATAACTGAATGGTTAAGAAGAAGAAAAAAAACTTATCTAAAAATCCCCACAGCATCAGTCCTTTTGTTCAAAGTAGAAAGTAATAAAACAATAGTTTGTTTGTAGTTAAGCACAAATCTACACAATGGACCATCTGCACGTGCTATGCACACCACGGGTATCGAATCCCACTAGTGGTATGTTTGTTTTGGAGTTTCGCGCAAAGCTACACGAGGGCTATCTGCGCTAGCCGTCCCTAATTTAGCAGTGTAAGACTAGAGGGAAGGCAGCTAGTCATCACCACCCACCGCCAACTCTTGGGCTACTCTTTTACTACCGAATAGTGGGATTGACCGTCACATTATAACACCCCCACGGCTGAAAGGGTGAGCATGTTTGGTGTGACGGGGATTCGAACCCGCGACCCTCAGAATGCGAGTCGAGCGCCTTATCCACCTGGCCATGCCGGGCCCACTGTACATCTAACCAACTGACGCATTAATTTTAAATTAGAAATGACACTTGTCTACGGCTTTCAAATATCATCAAAAATATTCCCCCCACACACAAAAACAAAAAAAAAAGTGACATGTGTCATGTTTTTCATATTCGTCTACAACAATTACTTCACACAAAAAAGGGACACCCGAATTTTTTGGCATTATAAGCCCTCCTAGACGACAAATCAGAATCCAAAAGATCCAAAAAACAGAGCAATTTTGTACAGGAGACTACGTTTTCTGTTGGAGCCCAGGCTCTCTGAAGAATGAATGACAAGCGAATCAATTCGCTAAATTAAATTATTCGACGTTGGACTAAACTAAGCGTTGACGTGTTACAAAACTACGCAAGTCATCATTAAATGGTATCAATAGTTTTCTGTTTTGCTGTTATTTCTATTCAGCTGGACACAGCGACTATAAGTATAAAGATGACTGAAATAAGGCAGAGTCTGATTGGACTCTGTAATTTGTATGAGCTTACTCGGACTCGGGTCTGGCCGAACCCTATTTTCGCTTGTTACACAAACATTGTTGGACTTAAACGAAATTATTTAATGTTCTGAGTGGGACTGAGTCGGACCCTTATTCCACGGTCTCTGACAAGGACGAACTTGAAACTGGAAAACTCGGATAGATCAGGACTTCGATACTAAAGTCCAAACTTGTTTCTATTAAAAATTGTCGACAGCAGCTTGCTGTTATTTTAATCAGTTTTATTCTCTGTCATTACAAGTCGTTTTTTTGTGTTTTTTTTATAATGGTCAGTTTGGTATATGCGTCATAATTCAGGTGTATACGACGAACATCTCTGTCATTACAAGTCGTTTTTTTGTGTGTTTTTTTCTAATGGTCAGTTTGGTATATGCGTCATAATTCAGGTGTATACGACGAACAGGTAGAAAGTCAATTATACGAGTAAGATTTTTTTTTAAATGAATTTCAACGATTCGGACGAAAACAATGCCTCGTTCTACAAAAATTCACTTAACTAATAAAAATCTTAACACTAAATCAACTATAAAGTTGAATACAAATGATCTGATATAAAGAAAAACATACGAAATATTTACCTCGTGGCAAAAAGTGACCGTGGTTTCGTTACCTAAAATAATAACATATATATAAACATTATTTTACGTAGCAGAGTAATGAGGTGGAAATAATCTAAACAACCAATTAAAATACTTCTGGACAGCCAATAGTGGAAGTGAAGTGCACAAAGAAACGACATTTTTCTGGAGGAGATTGGCTTCGGGTTAATCTGTTCCTTTCAAATTATATATATATATAACAGAAACAACTTATCTCAGCGACATTGTTGACTCTCCTTCAAACTAACTTCTGATATTTAAAGGACTGAAAAAAAAGGAACTTTTTACAAATACCGGATCAAAAACAAAGTGTAAAAACGAAGAAGGCATTAATAATGACATTTGAGATCATAAAATACATGATTCCTCATGCTTCACTGAATTTCTTCCCGTCTTATTAGTGAAATAGGCTCATGGGAGGATTTTTGGAATAGCTGAAAAGCGAACAAATATGCAATGAAATTAGGCGGGAAAATGTAATTCCTTATAGCTACGCACGCCGAATCGTCACTGTGTTGAGAGAAACATAGAAATTCCTTTCTATATTTTCACAATGAGGATATTAATACGCAATCATATATTGAAAAAAATCTCTATGGAGAAAAACGTTAGCTTCATTTTAATGGAAATGTCTCGTTTCAGTGATTTGTTGGGTTCCTTTAATTTGTTTTCATTTTTGAAAAGATTGCTGTATTCTTTTAATTAAATTAATCTAAATTTTTAATTGCTCGTCAACAACACACCAACTTTAAAACAAAAACCAAATAAAAACCTCGTTATATTTTGTATATAAATGCATAAAAAGCTTTGGTAGAGATATTCTAAGTTTGTACAAATTAGTAAATGTTGAACGATCAAAGACCTGCGAATATGACAACCTGAACAGAGAGAAATTTGATTTATGTAAATCTTGAACCTATTTGATAAACAAATGGATGTTACAGAGCGTGCACGTTAAGCCTGATTTGAAATCATGGTTTGTCACTTTTGCGGTGAATGTATGAACAACAGGAATTCCCAGAAATTAAAGGGGACTCCTGCTGAGCATGGAATTCGATCTTGAAACATTGACACGGAGGCAGCTCGCTTTAAAATATCTATTACAGCTGTTGGCATTGTTTTCCTTGTTTTCAAATATAACCAAAAATATTCCCCCCCTCCCCTACAAAAAAGTCATTACACCATTTTTTCCCCTTCCATACTTGTGATTATGAGTGGTAAACTACACCTTTCACTGCCCCCCTTCAAATCATACTCTACAAGTCTCCAATCTTCCCTAGTACGAGGGCATGAAATGTATCTTAACGACTTGAACAGTGGCGCGGTTCTTTGACGCTGAAAAAAGAATACAAGTGTAGTGGTACTTCGAATACATATTTTTTATATTAAATGCAACCGAGAAGTTCACACTCATTAATATATATATAAGTCGGAACTTCCCTTATTTTGGATATGCATATGCATGATTAATAATGGCTGTAGACGGCTTGAATGGGTAATGAAGAAAAACTTTAATATAAGTTTAACATAACAGTAGTCTCAAAGTGGGTTCCTCGTCATCGAATATGTATGATTAATTGATAGGTGAATATTGTACGAAATGTTACAGTAAGCTCTCTGTAAGATGGCTGATTTTGATTGACGACAGGTGACTCTGTTGAAACATTTTATTTATATATATATTGCAAAAGTTGCAATAGACAAAACCTAACATAAAGAAAAATCTACAAAGATAAACGCCCAAATGACCTTTGAACCTTCTGTGTGCATGGACAAGGATAAGTAGGTACGGAGACCCCAGCTAGCTTATTACTTACGCTAGCCTAACTTCTATGTATCATAGTAAGGGTTATGATAGTATTCGAAGTACCACTAGGGTTATGATGTATTCGAAGTACCACTAGGGTTATGATATATTCGAAGTACCACTAGGGTTATGATGTATTCGAAGTACCACTAGGGTTATGATTTATTCGAAGTACCACTTCCAAATGCTTTTTGAAAAATAACTCTCATAAAATAATATTGTGGTCCAGAAGCACAAAAACAGTCAAAAGCGTCACTAGCTGTTACCCCAGGGTTACAGGTTAATATCAAAGAGTGTAAGGCTTTGATTAACTTCTGTATATCTAACACTAGAAGGAGACACGTAAGTAATACTAATGTTATTGTGGCCTGGTATCCCAAAAACTTGAACTGTTAACTTTTTATAAATAAACAAATATTGAAAATGGACAAAATGATGTCAGTAAGAAGTCAAAAACTATCATCTCTGTAATGTAGGTTATATCACTAATACTATTAACATTAGAAAAATTCATGAAACTGTTATGTTTATAATCAAAAGATGTATTCTAGCAACTCTAAAATTGTATTTATATGTTAAAATGTAGAATATGTGGTGAATGTTAGGTTGGCCAAACTGAAAATTTAAGAACTATAAATAATCAAAGCAAGTTTCATGTTAGTCAGGTTTAAATTAGTTGTTGGTAAGCAAAAAGCTACACAATAGTCTATGTGGGCATATCGTCGATAGCCCATTGTGTAGCTTTGTGCTTAAAAACAACCAAATTTTAATATTTTTAAATATGTTTAATTATTTATGTATTTTGTATAATATATAATCATTATTTCTAATCGATTTTAATTTATATTTTTTAGTATAATTTATGAGTT
>NW_013677814.1:1037-6917 GCF_000517525.1 Limulus polyphemus | reverse complement strand
TCAGTTATACAGTGTTGTAATGGTATGATAATTGTTTCACCCGACTTTTTCTCAAGACCGGGATATATATGTATATGACTATAATCTATGTTCTGCGCTTTTTCTTTTGGCGCATTTATTAACATCCTTAGAGTAAAAAAGTCACACTTTAAAAGCTCCTTTATACTGACTTATGCACAGAAGAATCAACAGTTACAGGCCGCGCATCTCAAGTGTTTGATAAATCTCTACTGTTTTTCAACATTGTTCTCTCTGGGAAAGATACACGCTATTCCGAGAAAAGGACTCAATGAGAGACTGACCCCATCTTGAGTTTAACAGTCTGTTTCGTATCACACAAGATCCAAAACACACTCCAAAAAATAAATTATTAACGTCTCACCCTCTTACAGCCACTTGATATACTCCATGTACCATTAGTGATCGCAAAGAGCCACCTGGGGTAGGTTAGGAATATCAAAATTTTTGGATTATTCACCCCCCCCCCCCATGAACTATGTCGTTCACAAAGTATCTGTTAATTATTTTTCTGTAATCTCGATCCTGTTCGTTTCCCCCATCTGTCATTTGATAAATAGTCCCTCAAAACTTTTTTCAAGGCATTTGGACAACTTAACAACTCGTTCTAGGTGGGCTGAAGTTTTAAGTTTTGTTATTTTTAACACTATTTTTAACAGTTAATAAAAGGAGTTTCTTTTGTCTTCTACTTTTATATCGAAATTTTAAGATTGTTTTCTACTGTTTACAATTTTTATAGATTGTCTACGTAATGTGGAAATATAACTTACCACTACAGTATGAGTTTGTGACAAAAAACAAAATTAATGAAACGTTAAGCCTTCTTACAGGGGCGGAGCCAGTTGCAAACCTGGCAAGGTGTTAAATCCTGTTTACAGAGGAGTCAAACAAAATTCAACAAAATATTAAAGCCTGCTTATAAACCTGACAAAACAAAAATTATACCTGCTCATAAGGGAGTTAATTGTAAACCAGGGAGAAAATTAGGCCTTCTCATAACGGTCAAGAGGCCCGGCATGGCCAGTTAGTTAGGGTGCTCGACTCGCAAACTGAGGGTCGCGGGTTCGAATCCCCGTCACACCAAACATGCCCGTCCTTTCAGCCGTGGGGGCGTTATAATGTTACGGTCAATCCCACTATTCGTTGGTAAAAAAAGTAGCCCAAGAGTTGGCGGTGGGTGGTGATGACTAGCTGCCTTCCCTCTAGTCTTACACTGCTAAATTAGGGACGGCTAGCGCAGATAGCCCTCGTGTAGCTTTGCGCGAAATTCAAAACAATTCTCATAACGGGGTCAATCGCAAGCCTGACAAAACGTTAAATAATGCTTACAAAGGAGTCATTTAAAAAGAAATGTTAAAATAAATGTTATTTCACGTAGAAAACCATATACTCGACTGACTTCAATTCCCACAGCGGTATGTCTGCGGAATTACACTGCTAGAAACCGGGTTTCGATACCCGTGGTGGGCAGAGCTTTTGTAGCTTTGAGCTTAATAAGAAACAACGGCTCCTGTTTATTTTAGTTTAGCCTCAATAGATTGGTGTGTAAGCCTGACCTGGTCACTTGTCGGTCATAACATGTCTTGAGCCTCTCATTTTTTTTCCATAATGTGTAATTGTAGTCAAAAGGCCCATACGAGTACAATATAATTTAGCAAATAGAGTTTTTTTTTAAAGATTTGTTTAACAACAATAAATACACCAGTTCGAAAATATCATTAAATTCCTTTACTCAAGCTTATTCTAACACATCGTTATCTATATTTTGTTTTTCTAATCAGATACAATTCATATATATGTTATTAAAAGTACTTACAAGCATATATATATATATAATTGTATTTGTACTAGACACCCACAGCCTCATTGTGTCTCGTTATAGGTAAATTGTACTTGAAGTATCAATATTATCCACAAAAATCCTTCGCGATGTTTTTATTTTACACGCGAAATTTTTGCTATACCTCTACGTGGACACCCACAGACTCATTCTTGTACTTCTTTATAGCATTTCAAAGATCAGTGTTATCTACGGAGAAGTAAGAAATCTCAAGCTGTTTCCTGAGTGAGTTAAGGAAAATCGATACCCTCATTCCCATCACAATATTCCACAGAACCTCTTTGCTTCTGAAATCTCTTTTCAACACCACGAATTAAAAGAGTGTCAAGATTTTAAGTGCTTTCATCAACAGCTCCCCCACTTCTGCATAAGCACGAGAGTGAGTGCCTTCAGAGACCACGAAGCAGGTCGGTGAAATACGGCCTGTTCAGTTTCACCTAAGAAAAAGTGCACCTCAATCTCAAGCATCCCGAGGACTAACTTTTTTCTTTTTCCTTTTTTTTTTTTTTTTTTTGGTAAAGCAATTTCGGCCAACAACAGCGACACACGTCTTACACAGAAACATTAGAGATAACCGTGTGAGAGACCAGAGTCCAGGTGCCAGCACTCCATTTACACCTCTCGTGTGTTAATCTTCAGAAAGACAACATAACATGGTGCCTAGATCTCTGATGTCAAGTGCCCGCTGACTGGTGAACTTACGCTGGTAGCTGGAGAGAGCTTAAAAGTTTGTTTTACAACAAGTTTATTTGTGTATACTAAAATAGAGAGAAAGTGTCAAAAAATGAAGAGGACGGGCGTGACCGATGGTTGGCGTGCCTGGATATAAATCCGTGGATACTTGGCTTGCTACTACTAAGCTTCTTTGTGTATGTAAGATGATGCTAAATAAACAAAACAATTATTCAAGGTTATATATTTTCCGTATTTGTTATTCTTCTTTAACAACAATAATGGTTTACGGTGTCACATCAACATAATGTCTGTAAAAGTACAGGCAGACAAACGATTCCCAGTAGTAGTGTGGTGAATGCACTCGTGACTTTTAGTACAGAAATTCCACATGATAAACGTGTGAAAATCAAGTTTTATCGGGTAAATGCTAGTTATTCCATGGTTCAGCAGGAGATGTATGAAAACTCTGACAAAGTGCATATGTACCCATGAAACTACTTCTATCGGTAAAGTTCAAAAATCTTCAAAATTGGTGTTAAGCAATGCAAGGTGAGTTTTACACGTGATTCGAGACAATCCAGTAGTCATTTTTCTAATGAACTATCTGTAGGTAAAGGTGTAAATGTCACCTGTAGAATAATAAGATACCCATTGCCACAAAGTAGCTTCAGTGTATGTGTACCTGTTCAGAAGCCTCTGTTTAGGATAAATAAAAAAAAGGCTGCATTGGCGTTAAACCTTCAAACAATAAGATGAGCAAAGCTGGAGGAAGGTGTTCTTTACAGATAAATCCAAATTCAAATTGTTGGCAACAGTCAACAATGGTTTGTTCGATGGCAGAGTCAACGTTCAATTTCTACCGTGAAGCATGCTGGTAGTGAATAAAAATGTGAATGCATCTAAGCCAATGATGCTGGAGATCTACACAAAATTGGTGGTATCCTAGCTACTGACCGATGCAAGTTATTTCTTGTCTCTACAATGCCATTTCTTCAGGAACAAGATTTGGTGGGCAGGGTTCATATTCCAGCAAGATAATGATCTCAAACATGCAGCAAATATGGTGAAGTGATACCGGAAAGTAAAATATGCTTGACTTGCACTATGTCTCGATATGAATATTATTAAGGTTGTATGGGCATATATGAAAACTTAGAATGTCCAACAGCAAGAAAACAGAACATTTTTATAACAATATTTTACAAACACACATTGATAAATCTTCTGTAGCACACAAATTAGGTGTACCTGTCTGTTTTAAAAAAATATATTAATACGTTGTACAACTTATTAGCCTTTCTTTTGCATCTTTTGTAATAATGCGTTTTACAATGATAGAATGATCACTTAGTTTGTGACTCTTGTATATGTCACCTGTGCATTTGCATAATTATTTCCAACACTATATATGTATATGGCCTGGTGGTTAGGGCGTTATAATGTAATGGTCAATCCCACTATTCGTTGGTAAACGAATAGCTAAATTAGTCCCAGCTACCTGGAGAGGAGATGGATGCTACCATGTAAATCTGTGACACAATTATTACCATGGAGACTCTCTCAATGTTAACCTGTAACTCAACAGTTAGCGTGAAGATTGTCTCAATGTCTGTTGGGTTTTAACAGTGATTCAGTGGTAAAATCTCCAGGCTTTACGACCCTAAAAACCAGGTTTCGATACCCGTGGTGGGCAGAGCATTGTGTAGCTTTGTACTTAACAACAGCCAACCAACTTAGCAGGCATTTAATGTGTAAACGAGAGCGTGTTGGGAAGATTCTTTTCTGCTTAACGACCAGCTCGTTTTAACAACATTTTAAGAGATTTTCTGCTAACCTTCTAGAATTTAAGCAGTCAAATGCTATATCAAAATACATTATAGACAGTACATATAAGGAAAACATGCAGAAATATACAAAAATTAAGGATAGAATTAAAGAACAAAATAACATATAATAGTCATGAAATAGTAGAGGGAGCTGTTAATCGTAAATTGTGGAAGTAAATCTCTTTACTTTGGAATAGTAATCTAATTGTTAAAACTGTAAAGTTGACGCACAGCAAATGTTGTTAATTCGGAGAGAGAAATGTTTTAAGTTTGATGTGATTCATTTTTACAGTAACCTGATATAAGAAATAATTTATCATTGCCCTGATAAATCTTTTTGGTAAATATTGTTTGCCTTATGTGACACGTTCACTACAGTCAGGAAAACAATGACCATCATTGTCTTGATAAATCGTCTCTAGGTGTTGTTTGCCTGATGTGACACGTTCACTACAGTCACGAAAACAATGACCATCATTGTCTTGATAAATCGTCTCTAGGTGTTGTTTGCCTGATGTGACGCGTTCACTATAGGTCACGTGAAAAATGACCATCATTGCCTTGATAAATCTTCTCTAGGTGTTGTTTGCCTTATGTGACACGTTCACTATAGGTCACGTGAACAATGACCATCATTGCCCTGATAAATTTTTTTGGTAAATATTGTTTGCCTTATGTGACACGTTCACTACAGTCACGTGAACAATCACCATCATTGCCCTGATAAATATTTTTGGTAAATATTGTTTGCCTTATGTGACACGTTCACTACAGTCACGTAAACAACGACCATCATTGCCCTGATAAATCTTTTTGGTAAATATTGTTTGCTTCATGTGACACGTTCACTACAGTCAAGTGAACAATGACAATCATTGCCCTGATAAATCTTTTTTGGTAAATATTGTTTGCTTTATGTGACACGTTCATTACAGTCACGTGAACAATGACAATCATTGCCCTGATAAATCTTTTCTAGGTATTGTTTGCCTGATGTGACCCGTTCACTATAGGTCACGTGAACAATGACAATCATTGCCCTGATAAATCTTCTCTAGGTGTTGTTTGCCTGATGTGACACGTTCACTACAGTCACGAAAACAATGACCATCATTGTCTTGATAAATCGTCTCTAGGTGTTGTTTGCCTGATGTGACACATTCACTACAGTCACGTGAACAATGACCATCATTGCCCTGATAAATCTTCTCTGGGTGTTGTTTGCCTGATGTGACACGTTCACTACAGTCACGAGAACAATGACCATCATTGTCTTGATAAATCTTCTCTAGGTGTTGTTTGCCTGATGTGACACGTTCACTATAGGTCACGTGAACAATGATCATTATTGTCTTGATAAATCTTCTCGAGGTGTTGTTTGCCTGATGTGACACGTTCACTATAGGTCACGTGAACAATGACCATCATGGTCTTGATAAATCTTCTGTAGATGTTGTTTGCCTGATGTGACACGTTCACTATAGGTCACGTGAACAATGATCATTATTGTCTTGTTAAATC
>NW_013677814.1:0-797 GCF_000517525.1 Limulus polyphemus | reverse complement strand
GTTTGCCTGATGTGACACGTTCACTATAGGTCACGTGAACAATGATCATTATTGTCTTGTTAAATCTTCTCTAGGTGTTGTTTGCCTGATGTGACACGTTCACTATAGGTCACGTGAACAATGACCATCATTGTCTTGATAAATCTTCTTTTTTTTGTTTTATTCTCGTTCAGTTCAATATATAATAGGTAATAGCAAGTTATTTTTCACTTGGAAATGAACGGGGATAGTGATTTAGGCGCCCTCTTTTGGCCTCGGGCTGTAAAGGTATTTCCGACTATTAACATTTTTCATGGGTGACGTGTTAAATAATAGAACTCTACTAATTCAGGACTAGATCTAGAGTTAAATGGATTACCCTGTCAGCCAAATGTCCAAACAATTGTTTTCTTCAGTTCTCTTGAGACTTTTACGTATCCCCCCTGCAGCGCAATCTCTCGGTCTACTTCGACGCAGAACATAAGCGAGGGGCGAAAATGTGCCACGAGAAAGAAAGAAAAGGTGACAGTGACCAACAACTTAGGTCAGTCGATTTTCCTTGTTGGACAGGTCGGTCGCTATATATTGTGTGTGTGTGTGTGTGTGGTCGGGGGGGGGGGATCGAACTTATGTAGAAGCAAGAGCTAATAAAACGAGCCGTTTATGAAAACATTGTCAGACCAGTTCCTTGTACGCAGACCATTGTCACACGAGTTTATGAACACGAAAAACGTATACGATATTTAATTTGTGTTTTTTCCAAGACTAGAATTTGATTTGTATAAGAAATTTTAATTCTACTTGATCGTACCAACAGC
>NW_013677813.1:12506-13699 GCF_000517525.1 Limulus polyphemus | reverse complement strand
GAAATCATTTTCTCAAGTTCAGATACATAGTTTCTTAACATTATATGTTCTAACTTAACACGTTCTAACATTATATGTTCTAACTTAACACTATATGTTCTAACTTAACATTATATGTTCTAACTTAACATGTTCTAACATTATATGTTCTAACTTAACATGTTCTAACATTATATGTTCTAACTTAACACTATATGTTCTAACTTAACATTATATGTTCTAACTTAACATGTTCTAACTTAACATGTTCTAACATTATATGTTCTAACTTAACATGTTCTAACTTAACACGTTCTAACTTAACACGTTCTAACTTAACACGTTCTAACTTAACATGTTCTAACTTAACATTATATGTTCTAACTTAACACGTTCTAACTAAACATGTTCTAACTTAACATTATATGTTCTAACTTAACATGTTCTTACTTAACATGTTCTAACATTATATGTTCTAACTTAACATGTTCTTACTTAACATGTTCTAACATTATATGTTCTAACTTAATATGTTCTAACATTATATGTTCTAACTTAACATGTTCTAACTTAACACGTACTAACTTAACATTATATGTTCTAACTTAACATTATATGTTCTATCTTAACATTATATGTTCTAACTTAACATGTTCTAACTTAACATTATATGTTCTAACTTAACATTATATGCTTTAACATTATATGTTCTAACTTAACATTATATGCTCTAACATTATATGTTCTAACTTAACATTATATGTTCTAACTTAACACTATATGTTCTAATTTAACATTATATGTTCTAACTTAACATTATATGCTCTAACATTATATGTTCTAACTTAACATTATATGTTCTAACTTAACATTATATGTTCTAACTTAAAACTATATGTTCTAACTTAACATTATATGTTCTAACATAATATGTTCTAACTTAACATTATATTTGTAGAATTATACACAGACTTTTCTTTACGTTAAAATACTTTTTTATTTGCGAGCTTTCGGCCCTCTTACCAGTGCCTTCATCGGGCAACATTTTAATCGACGTTGTTGGGTATAAGGAGACGAGTTTTGTAGGGATTGATTGATTACATGGAGTTGTTGAAATTCTTCTGGTTCACCAGTAAGTCGGTCATGGATTTGATACTCGTGGTGGGCATAGTACATATAGCCCATTGTGTAGCTTTGTGCTAAACAAATAATTT
>NW_013677813.1:8268-11653 GCF_000517525.1 Limulus polyphemus | reverse complement strand
AACTCTATGGAGTCAAATATTTAACATAACTCCGGGTTTACGTAAGCAACTCTATGGAGTCAAATATTTAACATAACTCCGGGTTTACGTAAGCAACTCTATGGAGTCAAATATTTAACATAACTCCGGGTTTACGTAAGCAACTCTAGGGAGTCAAATATTTAACATAACTCCGGGTTTACGTAAGCAACTCTAGGGAGTCAAATATTTCACATAACTCCGGGTTTTAACGGTGGGGAATATTTAAATACTTCAGACTGACTCTCACCATTTAAAGGTAATGTTTCTACTTTAGACCCCCGATGATTCAGGGCGGCAAGCTTAGAGGGCTTTTAAAACCAAAATTCTGGGTTCGATCTTTACGCTTAACAACAAACCAAATTTCTACCACAATTTAGTACAGTTCTGAGTGTCACGTGACCGTGTAGGTAATTCAGTTGACCAAACCGCTTGTGTTTAGGGTTACGATAATATGTCATTTATTACAGTACTGAGAGAATGTCACGTGACTGTGTAGGTAGCTCAGTTAGTTAGAACATTTTCGTGTTCTGATTAATTGTAATAATGATGTCATTCTTCATATTATAACTCTAGATTACTGACGTATTACCTCTTGAGGACTGAAAGTCACAGATATTCAACACCGATTGAAGTTAACCTCCAATATTGATGGATTATTCACGTTACTAGCAACAACAAGCGAATACGTGATAATAGAACATGTTGTTGTTGTTTTCATTTAAAGTTACATAGGTTGCCACCCTTCACTTTCAACTGATACACTGAGGAATGGTAGTGAACAACACCCACCGCCAACCGAAAAATGACCGTCACTATTATAGTACATACACACACACACACGGGCCTCAAAGTGCAGAGTGTATTTGTGTTTGATTGAAACACTACAAAAATAAGAATACAGGCTTTTCGAATGAAGTTTACGTTGAAGTTATTGGCTTTTAAATCACCTGTTGTTGTTTTTCACCCTGGCGGCATGAAGTTGTACTTTTTCATTCACCCTTCTGGAGTCCCACAATTCATTGAGACGCTTTGCTGTTATTGGTTTTCAAACACATGCTGCTTTCAAAGGTACAAGTGCTCTAACTCGGGTTTGCCTTTAAAAAGAAAAAAAAGAGACCCGTTGAGGATTTGTTGGAATAAACATCAAGACATAATGCCGAGATAACTTGGTTTGAAAAAATTAAATCTGCTAAAATCTAGGGTGAATGGTTCGCCTGCGATCCTTGCACGTCTGAGTAAAAGGATGGTTGAAATTGGATCGTTTGGCACTGAAGGATTTGCGTTCTCCGCAGAATGGGTGTGTTATGATATAGAGACGAGGCTTGGGATCTAAACGGCCCTCTTGCTTGCTACACGTCTGTAGTAATAGATTAGTTGCAGAGAAATAAGGTCGAAAAATAAATCCCTCGTTTCAGTATTCTTCACTTGAGTCTAACCGTATGTTATTACACATGTGAGAGTATATATAGGCAATCTGTATGGAAGATATTGAAGGATGAGAATAAGAGTACATACAGGCAATCTGTATGGAAGATATTGAAGAATGAGAATAAGAGTATATAGAGGCAATCTGTATGGAAGATACTGAAGGATGAGAATAAGAGTATATATAGGCAATCTGTATGGAAGATATTGAAGGATGAGAATAAGAGTATATACAGGCAATCTGTATGGAAGATATTGAAGGATGAGAATAAGAGTATATATAGGCAATCTGTATGGAAGATATTGAAGGATGAGAATAAGAGTATATACAGGCAATCTGTACGGAAGATATTGAAGGATGAGAACAAGTAGTGGGGGGAAGACACTGTTTTTATGAGGTGGGTCTCCAGGTGACTCAGAAGTAGGCTTAAGGGTTATAATATTAAGTTTCGGGGTTCGACTCCCTGATGTAGAGCTACGCTTAAGACAAACAATTTGAATTAAGGGGAAAAAATGTTTGTCCAGTAAAGTGGATATACAGACCTAGGAAATGACGTAAGCTGGATATAACGACCTAGGAAATGAGGTAAGCTGGATATACAGACCTAGGAAATGACGTAGCTGGATGTGCAGACCTAGAAAATGACGTAAGCTGGATATAGCCGACCTAGGAAATGACGTAAGCTGGATTCAGACCTAGGAAATGACGTAAGCTGGATGTGCAGACCTAGAAAATGACGTAAGCTGGATGTACAGACCTAGGAAATGACGTAAGCTGGATATTCCGACCAAGGAAATGACGTAAGCTGGATATGCCGACCTAGGAAATGACGTAAGCTGGATATGCCGACCTGGATATGCCAAGCTCACCTTAATTAAAAGATACCGGATTAACAGTAACTGTGTAAGGAACTGAACCAAATCAAAGATCTTAGATTTAAAAAAAGTGAAGATTCTATATAAACACCTCAAAATTACAATTTTGGAGTATCTTTCCATTTCCACGTTGTTTTTTACGTGCCTTCAAATTCAAGGTATGCTCAGTGTGGCACAAGGGGGGTGGGGGAGGTAGTTTGATTTTATTTAACGTGATTGAAAAACATATTTTAGGTTTTGAGGTAAAAATAGCATTAAGACTATGGGTAAGAAATTGGGAACCAAAGGGATTTTGGACGGGCTAACTCCACCTGCTTCTCCTTCCACTCCCACCCCACTACACCCCCATTCCTGCTGCTGCTCTTGTCTTAAAGATATTTTGAGAGTGACAATGTTAAGTATTGTGACAATAAGGTCAACGACACCTATCACCCCGTAGATTTAGGGCTCAGTACGTTCAAGTTTTCGTATAAACCAATTACTACCACTAGAGTTTCTGGATTTTAACCTCGAAGTGAAGGAGCTGAAAGGGCGAGCATGTTTGGTGGGACGGGGATTCGAACCCGCCACCCACAAATTGCGAGTCGAGTGCCCTAACCTCCTGGCCATATCTGTGGACGAGAGTTTAACTGTGCTAGTGGAATGCCACCCACGGGTTTCATTTATAGAGAACTCAAACTGTCTTAAGTTGCCATCAGACACGGAACATGTAGAACGAAGAACGTAGTCTTGTGTGATTAATGTTTGGATAGAAATGTATCCAGTATTCTGCTTTTGTCAATTGACTGTTTTAAGTTACTTTGGAACAAACGATCATTTTTTTCTTTCTCTTTAATTTTAAATGTTCCTTGATGCCCGAAGTTTGAGGTTTGATCCTCTTAGCTGACACACCGTAGACAGTCCAAACGAAACAAATAAGCCCAGATTTAGGTGTTTTCAGCAGTGAATCGAATGATGTCATGTTTGTTTGTTCCTCTTGATATGAAAGTTATCGTAAAAAACTACAATAAAAAAAGTGTTTACCAGAAAAACGTTCTTTCACTATTCTTCGTTAACCCTACAA
>NW_013677813.1:3828-7419 GCF_000517525.1 Limulus polyphemus | reverse complement strand
CTTTCACTATTCTTCGTTAACCCTACAAGTAATTGATGGGAAACATATCCTTTCACTGTTCTTCGTTAACCCTACAAGTAATTGATGGGAAACATATCCTTTCACTGTTCTTCGTTAACCCTACAAGTAATTGATGGGAAACATATCCTTTCACTATTCTTCGTTAACCCTACAAGTAATTGATGGGAAACATATCCTTTCACTGTTCTTCGTTATCCCTACAAGTAATTGATGGGAAACATATCCTTTCACTGTTCTTCGTTATCCCTACAAGTAATTGATGGGAAACATATCTTATTTTTCTAAACACATTTTCCTGAGCTATTTGATAGCTACCAACATTTGACTGACGCAAGTTAATATCAACAGTATTACGATTATTCTCACTAATTACTGTTTCTCTATAGTTTGTCTAAAAATAAGTTATTGACTAAGTTAAACGTTCAGGACTGCGGATTGGAAGGTCTAAAGCTCGTGCCGCAGTGCCAGAAAACACGACAGTTATGGGTGCTTTATAAAGGTGACAGTAAATTCCATTATTCGATTAAAAGTTTGTTACCTGTGTTCCAAGTGGTCAGTAGTTAAAAACAAGGACAGCTGTCCAGAATGTTGAATCCTTAGAGGTCCCTCAGATGTCACACAAGGTGCTGTTCAGGTTGGAAATAACTAATATATCTTTACACTGACTGTTGTAATAATCAGAAACATGACACAATATACGAACCCAGTTGTTGTGTCAAAAGAAGTCAATCTGAGGGTTAAAAACATGTTGGGGGAGGGCAGTTATTGTAATAATCAGAAACATGTTACAATATACGAACCCAGTTGTTGTGTCAAAAGAAGTCAATCTGAGGGTTAAAAACATGTTGGGGGAGGGCAGTTATCGTAATAATCAGAAACATGACACAATATACAAACCCAGTTGTTGTGTAAAAAGAAGTCAATCTGAGGGTTAAAAACATGTTGGGGGAGGGCAGTTACTATAAACTTACAACCTGATGCTGGAGTTTCAGAAGAGGTGTAAAGTTTGTGTCACCACCGTCCACTTCTACTTCTCTGACTTGTTTCTCTCCTACTTTGATTACTTCTGACTGTTTCTCTCCTACTTTGATTACTTCTGACTGTTTCTCTCCTATTCTGATTACAGACTGATGTTATTTTCCCACCTGACCATCCGTAGCTCAGTAAAGTTTCAAACAATTTAGATCTTTTTGCCCGAAGAGACTGCGCAACTCTCTACTGAATCACTAATTCCCTTATTGGGCCTGGAATAAATTGACAACAACTAATGCGTAATTAAGCACGACAAACTATTAATTTAATGAAGTATACGACCTGTAATGAAGAGAGAGAGATAAACTGGTTGTTTTATTTTTATAAAGCGTTCTTCCGGTACTTCGACACATGGACGCGTGTGGACGCGTGTGGGCGCGTGTGTAGTCAAATTTTTTCAAAAACTTTTCCTTTTCTTCTACGTAAAGAGCCCCCCCCCCCCAAGTGGCACAGAGGTATGTCTGCGGGCTTACAACGTTAGAAACCGGGTTTCGATACCCCTTGTGTAGCTTTGTGTATAATTAAAAACAAACAAACATCTACGTAAATAATTTAATTAATATGTTTATGTTTTTTAAAAAAAGGAAGTTAATCTATCTGACTTTTTAAAATATTGGGGTGATCACATGGGGCGCCCACAGAAATATTTTTGGGGTAAAACATGTATGTAGGGGATCAGCTTTTAAAGTGTAAGTCAACAGACTAAAATATTATGTGTTGTGTGTGCTTAAATGCAAAAATATATTTGTAGTTTTAATAAAGATTACTAAAAAACTATTTAGTATAACTACAATGTTAAGGTTACACTAGAATACGTGCAATTTTTTGTGAAATATAAGGGGTCCAAATGCCTCCTCTTTTCCCATTCTGAGGGCGCCCACAGGTGGTTATTCGACCCCCCCCCTCAGGTCATTATTTCGTTTCTTATAAATGCTCGTATCCCCTGATATCAGAACATTAAATTAATGAATTTAAATCTTTCTATAAACACAGATGACCAGGGTGGTCAATGGTAAGGTGGAGAACTTGTAACTCTTAAATTGAAAGTTCGATCCCTGCGGTGGGCGTAGCACTGGTGACCTCATATACAGCTTTATGCTTAACAAAAAAAACCAAAAAAAAACACGATATAATATAAATGAAAACCTTCGTCATTTTGAAAGCGAGAGAGAGAGAGTTAAAATAACATATAAAAATTATTAAAATAACATTATTGTTCCGGTTTTAGTATGTAACAAGATAATAGAGGTGTGAGAAGAGCTTTTAATAATGGGAGGACAAAAAAAAATATAAAATGATTTGAATATGATTATAACAAGCAGCAGTAATAAGGTCACAAAGTCAACTATAGGTTGTAAGCTAGCGAGAGCCCTTAATACAAAGCGCGAGGCCTCAAGCAGTTGCTCGTGCTGTAGATCAGCACTGGTTTGTTCACTTTTTGTTGCATGTTTTTATACAGAACTTCATTTTGTTTCTCTCGTATTCGAGCAAAATTACAAGAGGGCTATCGACGTACCAACCGTCACTGGGGACGGGTACTTTTATTGATAATATACATAATGTAAATTAACGTACTGTACAAAGATAAACAAGGGCTGTTTACGTACCAACCGTCACTGGGGACGGGTACCTTTGTTAATAATATACATAATCTAACCATCTCTAACTTTGAACTACTAGACGAGAGGGAAGGCAGCTAGTCAACAGCACCCACCGCCAACTATTAAACTGCTATAATCGAATAGTTATTTGCTTGTCATCCTTATAACGTATACACAGCTACAAAGTTCGGAGCGATAATTGTTTTGCGACAAAGGGACGCGAACCATGGACCATAAGGGTCGAGCAAAGCGCACTGGACTATGGATCTGTGGTTTCGAGATTCGCACCACGTCACCGAAGAAACGCGCTCTGCACTTTACAGTCGTGGTTTAATTATAAGAGGATTGTTGTTCTTTGTTATTAAGCACGAAGCTATTCGGTCTGACAACAGTAGTCCAAGCAATGACGGTGGGTGGCGTTGACTAGATGTCTTCACTTCAAAATTAGGGACAGATAGCCCTCGAGTAGCTTTACTCGAAAGGGCTACAAACGAAGAAAACGTTAGGCCCATTTTTTATACAGATATTAAATATAAATGAAATAAAGGTATAAGTAGCAATGGATCAAGTTTCAGGAAGTAATGAAAAATACATGAGAGAACACTTTGGAAACTCATTAATAATGTAGAAGAAAACCACATCTCGTCACTGTAGACAGGTAACTTACAGTCTGGCTGACAGGGCGCGGAGCTTATTTGAGTGAAAGGGTTACATAAAAGCTTTTTTGTTCTGTATATGAAACGCTTTTATGTAATGGAGAAACACCAAGGAAGAAAGATCAATAATAGAATAATTATGTAAAATAATAGCAGCTTTAAGCAGTAAGAAGAGATTATGTAAAATAATAGCAGCTTTAAGCAGTAAGAAGAAATTATGTAAAATAATAGCAAAGCAGTAAGAAGAAATTATGTAAAATAATAGCAGCTTTAAGCAGTAA
>NW_013677813.1:0-2828 GCF_000517525.1 Limulus polyphemus | reverse complement strand
GTTATATACAAGTAGGGGTGGAGGGGGCGTTATCTAAAACTATAGTTATATACATGTAGGGGTGGTCGTTATCTAAAACTATAGTTATATACAGGTAGGAGTGGTCGTTATTTAAAACTATAGTTATATACAGGTAGGGGTGATCGTTATCTAAAACTATATTTATATACATGTTGGGGGTGAGCGTTATCTAAAACTATAGTTATATACAGGTAGGAGTGGTCGTTATTTAAAACTATGGTTATATACATGTAGGGGGTGGTCGTTATTTAAAACTATGGTTATATACATGTAGGGGTGAGCGTTATCTAAAACTATAGTTATATACAGGTAGGAGTGGTCGTTATTTTATCTAATTTACTGAATATAATTTATGTGTGGAGTCATGGGGTTGGAGAGTAAGTTTTATCAAATTTAGTGAATATGATTTATGTGTGGAGTCATGTGGTTGGAGAGTAAGTGTTATCAAATTTAGTGAATATGATTTATGTGTGGAGTCATGTGGTTGGAGAGTAAGTTTTATCTAATTTACTGAATATGATTTATGTGTGGAGTCGTGTGGTTGGAGAGTAAGTTTTATCTCATTTACTGAATATGATTTATGTGTGGAGTCATGGGGTTGGAGAGTAAGTTTTATCAAATTTAGTGAATATGATTTATGTGTGGAGTCATGTGGTTGGAGAGTAAGTGTTATCAAATTTTTCAATTACTGTACAGATAATTAGTGACACTGGCGCATGTGTATTAAACTTTAAGACTAGCATATGATTTGATATTCAGTAAAGTTTGGAGACGTCTTGAATGGGGTAGTGAAAGACAGTTTATTAAAAACGTTTCGACAAGCTGATGTCGTCATCTTTCACTACCTATTCAAGACGTCTCCAAACTTCATTTTCTAAAAAGTGGGTTCCTCGTTATCGAAATTGATTCGGTATTCATAAGTTGGGTTTTACATGCAGTATTATTAACAACGACAGTATCCCGGATTTACTTAAACGTTTAGGTGACAAGTTCATCATTTGTATCTCTGGCCTTCTTCTATATTTACTTTGAACTTTAAATTAAAGCGTTCTTTTGTTAACCATGCTGCTGTTTCCCTAAAGAAATTGGTTACATAGGGCTACATAGATGTATGTGTTTGTCCCTACCCCTGTTTCTCTGTGGTGTTTAGGTTCCCCTTTCTTGTGCAATCACTTCTAATGGGCCTTTCCAATTTTTTCTACATTTATTAATAAATATACGTTATATTTGTATTGAAAATATAACTTGAGGAAATACATAAATAAAATCCGTAAAGCAGGATATGTCAGTGGTTTCAGAAACCATCTTTCTGTATAATGAGGATTTGGGGAAGCATTTTAAGACCTCCCCCTTCTACCGAGACTCGTGTTAAATTCATTGATTTATCCCGATGTTTTTTATGACGGTTTCGTGGCAGTGGTGAGGATAGATGAAGCCTAAGGCTGTTAACTGACACGACTTTATTTAATCCACATTTTAATGATAGTTTTGAGGATGGGGGGGGGGGGGGAGGGCATTTGAGGCCTCCTACCATTTTGGAAATCATTTTATAGTTAGTGGGGGCTCTCGTTTCTTATGTATGCCATAACCCTCCTCCCCTTTCTAAAATTTGGCTCCCTCTCTTGCTTAATGCTACTTCTTCTCAGATATGTCACGTGGTTCATCTGTCTCATTCTTCACAGCCTTGAAATTCTGTCTGTACGTGGTCAATCAATCAATCATAACCTATCTTATCAGAAGTATTTATTTCCTCCTCCTTTCGAATGTCTTTTTCCAGTAAGGAAAATCCAACTTTACGGAAATATTACCAAGAAGCAAAACCAAGGATTTATTCAGTGTATTTTTGTCCCTTACTTGAACTATCTGCCAACAAACTCCCGACTCCTTCTTTCCCCCCCCCCCTTCTCTCTCACACACACACAATATATACACACACATATACACAATAAATATCTATAATCAGGAAAAAAATTTTATGCTGTGATTTTGACCTTTCACTTATAGTCCTCAAAAAAGCAGTCGACAAAACTTTCACCACACAGCAACTACAGGCAGTTTCGCGCTGTGATATTGACCAGTGGTCACCAGACCTTAGTCGATTTGACTTTGTGTGTAAATACAATAAAAGGAAAAACAACAAAATAATTCTCAAAGATTTTACATCGAAATAACAACAGGCTTCTTGCCCTTTGGTATTGACCTTTGACCCGTATTAACAAGAAAAGTTTCACACACATTCACAGAAACGGTTAAAACGTAACACCTGGTAAACAGTTACTCAATACCATAATAGTGACTAGGTAATACATGTTTCTTCTATAAACTTATTTATTTATGACGTCGTAACTAATCCTAAATCAGGTTTTGATAGCTACATATAGGTTCTGTATTCTCGCTGTCTGTCTGTTCTAGAGAAAATGCAAGAGGCTCGGGGTTACTTCAAATCCGCTCTCACATTTGGAAATTGAATAAGTTTTGCGGTCATTGAGTCAAAGGTCAAGTTCACAGGTGACAGGTGACTTGTCCCCTATTGTTCTTCTCCTCAAATAACGTTAGGTTCAAAGGTTAAAGTTCAATGCAAATCATGGTATCGAGTTTGTTAAACTAAATATTTTTACTTAGAGAACTTTTAATACCAAGGTGTATGGGAAGAGTTGTCAGGCTCGTTGTGTACCACTTGGGAAGAGTTGTCAGGCTCGTTGTGTACCACTTGGGAAGAGTTGTCAGGCTCGTTGTGTACCACTTGGGAAGAGTTGTCAGGCTCGTTGTGTACCACTTGGGAAGAGTTGTCAGGGTCGTTGTGTACC
>NW_013677812.1:0-11000 GCF_000517525.1 Limulus polyphemus | reverse complement strand
TTAATCAATGTCATTGATGTAAGTCAAAAAAAGAAAAGGTCCTAAGACTGAGGGCCTGAGGTACCCTACATTAATCCAGTTTGTAACAACCCTCTACTTTTCTTCCATCCAGCTACTCTTCTGTCGAATTTGCTAACTTATCTCCACACCTATAGAGATAATTTTTTACAAACCTTTTATGTGGCACCTTGTCAGATGCTTTCTGAAAATCCAGATATGCAACTGGCAATATTTATGTAATATTAATATATAAAAACATATATACTTCTGTATAAATATATAAAGATACGATTTATACACATATATATACCTCCTCTATATTTACTGTGCAAAAAATCAAACTCTATTAAGATATACAGTATTTTATCCTAGAGGTTACTAACCAGATGTTAACAAAAGAATTATACGACTTATTTTTCTTTTATTCTTTCTAAGGGAATATATCCTAATGAATATAAAATAAAAAGGCTAAAAGATATAACCTGCATAAACCTTGCGTACATTGAAAAATGTTCAGTCTAGCGACAGAGTTCATTTCTATAATTTCAACATACCTTTCTTGTTGATTTTGGACAATGTCAGACTTTGCTAAAAGCTTATGGGAGTCTCGCATCTCAGCTAAAGTATTACGCCGCCAACATGTGAAACAATTCATTCCCATAGTACTGAGTTTCTCTGCTACCTCTAAGTGAAGCTTGGCTCGAAGATCTTTGGTTAAAGACTGATAAATGGTGTCTTGTACAACAGCAGAATAAAACATGAGGTTTCTACACCATCCTATTTTTGGATCTTCTGGAAATTGTTCACAAGTACATTTTGTCTGCTCCCTAACAAACACAGAACGATCATCTTTCTGATTCACTTTATTTGTGCCACATTGTAGGATATGGTGATCTATAAAAAGCTGGAGGATGGTGGCCACCTGCAGTAAAAATAACCTACAGAGTTAGCAGCATTACTATACTACACCGTAAACAAGGTGCTGAACATCTGTAATACTATAATAAACCATGCATAAGTTACTGGATGTCTGTAACACTATATATCACCTAACAGGTACAGGATACTTGTTATACTATAACATCTGTAGAATTTTAAAGTAGAATCAGATGATCCAGACTACTAGCTATTGGATAAAGTCAAATGCTTGTAAGTAAAATTAATGCATAGAACTTATCTGAGGTGAGATAAAGTCAAATGCTTGTAAATACCATTAATTCATAGAACTTGCCTGATGGTTATAATGTTAGTAACTAATTTTACATTTATGAATCAAACAAGAGTATGAGACAATATACCTGTTTCTTTGATGCATCACTACAGATATCTTCCAGAACGTGACGCTCAATATGCATACCAAACACTGCTGATTTTTTCAAAACTAGCATCTCTGTAGGATTCAAGTTGTTCATTCGCTGTAACACCATGTCTAATACAGAGAGTAAATCAAAAATCTGATGAGAACAGAATGTTGTAATATCCTGTATTAGACATTCTGATTTACTATCTACAACATTCTGTTCTCATCAGATCTATCATTATCACCCTGATTTCAATCACTTATCTAAAGAAGACAGTGGGTATCAAGATTCACACTTTCTAGTATCATTATCACCCTGATTTCAATCACTTTTCTGTATTAGACATGATACTATCAAGATTCATCCTTTCTAGTATCATTATCACTCTGATTTCAATCACTTATCTAAAGAAGACAGTGGGTAACAAGATTCATCCTTTCTAGTATCATTATCACCCTGATTTCAATCACTTATCTAAAGAAGACAGTGGGTATCAAGATTCATCCTTTCTACTCACTGTCTTCTTTAGATAAGTGATTGAAATCAGGGTGATAATGATACTAGAAAGGATGAATATTGTTACCCACTGTCTTCTTTAGATAAATGATTGAACTGGGATGAAGAATGACAGAAAGCTATTACGTAAAAGGATGAATCCTGCTGCTCACTGCTTGCTTCAGATGAACTGGTGTGAAGAAAACTGTAATATGACTGTGTCTCTCAGACTGTAAAGAGTAGTGGAGCTAGTATTGTAATGAGAGCCTAAACTATACTTTGAGAGCCAATATTATACTTTTGGTCTTTAGTTTATTGGCAATAATTGCCAATCAGAGCAAGGTAGGTTAAAGGAGCAATCTTGTTTTTTGGATTATGACATTCTCAAGATCACAGTTTTTGAGCATGAAAATATATCATTGTATACTACAATACACTCAATACCTAAGTTAGGTAACCTGGAGCCTTAGTTACATGATATTCTACATGCCAGTGGTTTGAGACAAACAAAATCCAGTCTTGGTTAATCTAGAACCTTAGTTACATGATATACTTCATACCAGTGGTTTGAGACAAACAACATCCAGTGTATGTCTTGGTTAATCTAGAACCTTAGTTACATCATATTCTACAGTAATAAGTTTAGTTTTTAATCCTAAAGCTGTTTTAAAACATGTAACCATGAAAACTTAACTGACATAAAAACATAAAAGGTTTGCTATTTCATTGTGAGGTGTTCTGTTAAACACTAGTTAATCAATAACTACATAACAATTTACATTACCTTGAGTTGACAGAGGAATATTGACTGATGTCAGACTCTTTCCTGGGGTAATATCACAAACTTTCTGAAACAAATAAGATAAATAAACCTTCTTTAAAGACTGTATTTAATTAGTAATTTTAAAAGTTACATTACAATAAAAATATGAAAAATCTTGGAGAGAGTTTACACACTATGGTATAGACCCTGAAAACTGAATATTTCAGCAAGATAAAATCAGCAAATCTGAACATACAACACTAAAGTAAAAAATCTTGAAATCTGGAGAGATTTTAAACATTATTATACAAAATATTATTTGCCCTTTATAAGATTGATGTGCATCTCACAGTGCCACAGGCAATATGTTTAGCACCTACATAAGCAGTTCAATATGACAGTTCACATTTACCCTCCAATCCAAAAAAAGCCTTTATGATGAAGCAGATCATATCTCCTGGTATCATTAACAACATAATAACAAAAAAGTTTGAAGTTGAAAAAGACTCACAAACACAAGCTAAACATTCATAAGCTTTCATTCACATCTCAAAAATCAGTAGCTGTCTTCATAAGAAAGATGGCAAGAAACTGGAATCACAGCAATCCCAGTTGATCACACTGTTGTCAATCCCAGTTGAACAAACTTTTGTCAATACCATTTGAACAAATTTCTGTCAATCCCATTTGACCACACCCTTGTCAATCCCATTTGACCAAACCATTGTCAATCCCATTTGACCACACCATTGTCAATCCCATTTGACCACACCCTTGTCAATCACTTTTGACCACACCATTGTCAATCCCATTTGACCACAACCTTGTCAATCACTTTTGACCACACCATTGTCAATCCCATTTGACCACAACCTTGCCAATCACTTTTGACCACACCATTGTCAATCCCATTTGACCACACCCTTGTCAATCACTTTTGACCACACTCATGTCAATACCATTTGAACAGACATGCAGGTGGATCATATGTTTTCTACCTACTTGAATTATGTAGGAATTTTTAAAATGTTTTGTATTTGTATGCAGTTTTAGCATAAACTTGTGAACCAGAAAGTCACTGAGACTGTCTTGTTCTAGTTGCTTTATTTCATGGTTCTTTATAGTGGATAATGTGTATTCTGCCCATATAGCATCTGGATTGAAAGGATTAGTGACTGTAATGTCCTTTGCTGACTAAATTTACATTGTCTACATGTAACAGCCAACCAATGTTAAGACCATGATGTGACTCTGTCGACTTGACAAAGAGATCAAGCTTACTTGTTGAATTAAGGCACTTTCTTGGTTCAGTTCTACCAGGAGGTCATCAAGTAGCAATCATGCTTTAGTTCTACACAGCTCAATCCCAAGAGATTGAAAGCTATGTGATTAAGCAGAACCTAGTAGAAACCTGACTATGATTCTGCCTGCACAAGTACAACGTCTTTGTTGTTTAATAACAAAGATCATATTCATTTCTAGTCCAGTCTGGATATTTCTCATACACACAAACTTGTAAAACTCATTTTACTATCTGATTCAGATTACTCTCTGATACTTGTTGAGAAATCAGTTTTTATCTGAAAACACCACACCACAGTGCAGCAGCATTTTGTACATTCACATACAAGAGAGTTTTAAGGAATGATGTATAGTCTAACATTGACCGTCACAGGTGAAAGCTTAGTGAAGCGGAGATATCAAGACGTACGACATAAATATGGTCATTCGAATGAACATAATCAGTCAAAAAGAAATATAGGGACTTCAGACAATATTCTCAGCTGAGATGTTTGCAAGCCAAAAAGTTGCCCATGCAGTCGGCAACCGCATAAGACAATAGCAAACATGAAGAATTACACTATATCTAAGGGACTTTAAGCACTATGTCAGCAAGATAAAATCAAGAATTTTTCCATATTTAATGACAAACAGGGTATCAGTAACAGTTTCAACCACATAAGACAATAGCAAACATGAAGAATTACACTATATCTAAGGGACTTTAAGCACTATGTCAGCAAGATAAAATCAAGAATTTTTCCATATTTAATGACAAACAGGGTATCAGTAACAGTTTCAACCACACTGTAAATGTATAAAATTGTCAAGATTGACAAAGAATATAATCTTCACTGGTGAAACACAAGTTACTTCATCATCAACTAAGAAACTTATGGGGCTACATAGCACGTACATATTCTACCTTATAAAGTAAACTGCTAAACCCTCGTGGTAATAATGTGGTAAATACATATTTGATTTAAAGAGTACCAAGAAAAGAACATATATATATGTATTCATATATGAAATGGTAATTAAAGGAAATATTATGTTTATTCATGTGTATTTGATGCATGTACAACTGTAGACCATGATTGCATAAAAAAGTTAGACTGGCTTGGACAACTCACTTTATAATTGTTAAGATGTTTTATTTTCTATTTATTATGCTAGAATAGAACAACCCCAAACTTGCATTTTTTTTCAAAGCAATTATAGCTGATAAGTAACAAATTTTATTAGTGATACTAAAAGGTGAGAATGTTTGTCTACTTTTAACACAACTAATATTTATTACTATGGCATACAAGAGGCTCACAGACCTAATACGTGGATCTATAAATGTAATGATTTGTGACTGGCGGAATGAAAGAAGTAACACCAGGTGTGAAGATACCAAAATAGTAACTTCATTCCCTAAAATTTCACATAAAAAATGGCTGATCCTAATGAGTGATAGAAAATTATGTTCTTAAAAAGTTAAATAAATTAATCTGGTTGAAATTAAAGAAATAAAAACAAACAAACTGAATTTTGATGGAAATCAAATTATGTATTAAATGAAGTTAAAGCTGTTCAGATCAGTGATTGATCAATTGAGTACGGATCTAAAGACACATGGTTAGCAAGTGGAACCTTAATTGTGAAAGAAAAGAAAAATTAGAACAAGAATTAAGAGCGTGTTTTGTTTTCAGTATTCAGGAATGGGTAATCTTTCTAAAAGTACTAAAACTATTCACACTTTCTCTCTACTTTCTTGACCAATCACAAAGTATTCACAATCTCAACCAAACTTTGTATGTAAACACTATGAACTATGGGAATATCTTAAGGGGGTCAAAATTAAACTTAACCTCTTTCTATTTTGTAAAGCCTGTTGGTTAATTACTCCCAGCCTATTGAGCTAATCTCAAACAATCTTGGCAGGTTGATGTTGAATATCCTAAAGGGATTTAAGGTCAATGTATGAAAGTTGCTGGATTGTTTCTCAAACAATCATGCTTTTCTCATGGTCAATGAAATGTAGGGTGTTCGAGGGTGGGATCATCTCAAAATCTTTATTTGTTGGTAGATGGAAAGTAAACTGCAAATGTTGTTTAAGAAGCTTTGTTATATTTTTTAAATTTTGAGATAAAGTTTATGTTCAAGTTATTACTTTAAAATATATGACTGCTGTTAAACTTACATTGTTTTAATTAAGTTTAAACATTCCCCGTCAGTTGACGGGTATTTAAGCTTGTTATAAAATAATATCTTACTCGAGATGATACTGAGATGGGGAGTAACACACAGGCTTAGGCTAAGTTAGCACATAACCTAGTATGGATTTACCAAAACTCTCAAAACATTTAAAAAGTTTATTCACAATGTAGTAACGTAGTATGCAGTTACATTTCTTGTTCTCTTATAATATGTATCTTTATGTTAATAACAATACTAATTTCTGGCAGTTTGAAATAGTGGTTCTCACTTTCACGTTCAGCTCTGCAGATGACTGCATTTCTTGTCCTAATTCTTTATCAGCATTCATTTTTAGTAATTTTCTTTTTAAATAAACAAACTCTGAATTTAAACGGTCCTGTGGGATGTTATCTATTCTAACCAGCTGAATAACATTGTCCTCTTTCAGGAAAAGTAAAAGTTCTTCTAACCATGAAGGGTTGCCTTTTCCATGCTTAATCAACAATCTGAATATAAGAAAAAATATATCATTTAATCCTACAAGATAGCTTTAGTCACTCTGTTAAACACTAGCTTTAAATTATTTTTCAAACTATAAGTCAAGTTGTTTTTAATAATTGTCTCTTGAAAGTAACTTAAATGCCACATTTTAAGAAATTAAGGTACAATGCACTGATTACAAACCCAGCTAGATCCAAAACATAAATTATTATTATCTAGACTAGCAGAAACACCACCCTACGGTTGGCTCTTTGTGCTAGTAATTACTAATTGTAGTATTTATACTTCATTGAAACAAATTTAGAAAAAGTTAATATTTAAAAAAAAAAGAATTTTGTTCTAGAAAGTACTACACAGGAAAAGTGTTTGGATTGTGCTTTTTAGTCATGTGCAACTCATTGCATCAAAGTAATTCAATGTACAGAGCTCAAAATTTTCATAAATTTTACTGGTATAATCTGTAATGTTTTTTATATATTTAAAGTGGTGCCACTTATTTTTTAAGAATTCCAGTTTCTCAGTACTACATTTAAAAATTATATAAGACATAATCAAACCCTCACGTACAGTCCTAGTGAAAGTTGTGAGGAGAGTACTTTTATTTAAAATTGTGTTGTATTATTATAAAGAAATGGTTGCTACACATACCACAGTTATTTTTCTAACTGTCTGAATCTTGAACACCCAAAGTGTGAAATTTTTCGTTTGAGATGCCATTCAATAGATGGAGCAGAAGTTTTGGTTACATACATAGATACTGACATACCACACTACATCCATTACAGTAAGATGATTTTATAATATGGGAATCCTCTTATAGAATAAACTAATTACAAGAAATTCATAAGCTAAACATTAGTAATCCTTTAAAATCATACAGATTAGGTAGTTTTATTTAAGAAAACCCCCAAAATAAAATCTTTTTTCATACGTTGGTACTTTGGTAATCGAAAACACAACAACACAGCATGAAATATTTATCATGTCAAAACTGAGTTACATAATACAAAATGCGGCCTTCCTCAGGATAGACTACAATTCCATCAGATTTTACTATTATAAAAAAAAAGAAAAAGGTGAACCACTCCAGACATACTGAGCATGCACTCATAAACTTGGATGTTAGTTTTAAATAAATTCTAGTGTTACCAAAAATCATAACAAGATAGTTAATGACATAAAAGTATTCAAAAGTAAATATGTAAAAAAAGGCAAGGTATATGATTATGATACTCAACATTGTTGTACAAGTATATAATATTCAGCTTGTAAAGAATAAATGTAAAAATTAACATGTATCTGAATGAACTACCCCAAAGTAATGTATAGATGTCGATATACTACAAAATAAGAAAATATCAGGTTAAATTGTACAAACATGTGATATTTAATTAATAATCATAGTTTACATGACAATTAATTATTAAACATTTCTAATGGGTTAACCCTTTAGCATGGTCTGTAGACAGCTTTACTCGTGTGTGAGAAAACACGGGAGATATTATATAGAACAGCTTGACATTGTTTGTGATAACATAAATTATCAGTGATTTTAACAAACTTAGTGTTACTTCCTGAATTATACTAATAATTTCCTACTACCTCTCAAGTTCTTGATGGATTCCAATAACGTTCAACAGCTGACAACATACTCCTGCTGTAAAACCAGAATCCAGTGGCTGTAACTGAACTACCCGACAATTCTGAGTGGGGAAGTCATCTGCTGAAGGCAACTGGGCTAACAAAATGAGAGAATTCTGTACTGAAAGCTCTTCCAAAATTACATCCCAAGAAGAGTCATCCATGAAGTGAGCATCATCAACCACAATTAATGATGGCTTTTGGGGAAGACACTGAAAATTAGATGATATAACCCATTTAGAGTAGACAGACAGTTATATAGTAATATATGTTAACAAACAATGTACATCATCATCAGATAATCTTTTATCACACTACCACACAGTACTCTCATGTTCCATATAACTGTACCTGTAAAATTATTAATTTTGAAGAAATTTTCCACCTCCATGATGGTTATTTATGTCTGCATGATTATTTCTTTTTAATCATCTTAAAGGAAAAACACAAAATTCAATTTCATACTATGATTTCAACCTGTACAATCATTAAACTTGAAGTCTTAATTATTACACCCTGCACTATCATTCTGTCCTTCAAAATTAGTTGGAACACGAGAGTACATGAAAAAGTATCATACAATAACAAAGTATACAAAAATGTCAAATTATCCTAAAGAACATACCAATTCAAATAATAAATGCACAATCACTGTAAAGCTTAAAAACAAATATTACACAGCATCTTATTTAGCATGTTTATGGACAAAGAGCTGAACAGTTATAAAAAACTACTGTAAAGTGTGCTAACACTATTAGGAGGAGTGTTTATAAATGGGGAATTTCTAAAAACTTCTGCAGTATGAAGGCTAAAATGTTGTCCTCGTGGAGATCTATAGAAAATGCTCTTTGGAAATGTTACAAAACACATAAGTCATAATCACTCATAGAAATCATCATTATACATTGATAATTGGACACATCTTAGCTTAATGCTACTTTAAACACAAACAAATGGTAGACATATAAATAGTAATTCCCCATGGAGATCCATAAACAATGTTACTAGGAAATATTCCCATGGAGATCCATCCATAAACAATGTTACTAGGAAATGTTCCCATGGAGATCCATCCATAAACAATGTACTAGGAAATATTCCCATGGAGATCCATCCATAAACAATGTTACTAGGAAATATTTCCATGGAGACCCATCCATAAACAATGTTACTAGGAAATGTTCCCATGGAGACCCATCCATAAACAATGTTACTAGGAAATGTTTCAATGCCATACATCTTTAAAGATCCATAAACAATGTTACTAGGAAATGTTCCCATGGAGACCCATCCATAAACAATGTTACTAGGAAATGTTCCCATGGAGACCCATCCATAAACAATGTTACTAGGAAATGTTTCAATGCCATACATCTTTAAAGAAATATGTGTTAATAATCACTTTCTTTGAATAACATAAAAACATTCTTATTAAAAATTAAAGTGAACTTGTAACAAATTTCTACATCTAAAAAAACTAATCAATTTGATCTTACCTTTTTAATTAATAGTCCCAGCAATTTTCTTGTACAGGAATCTCTTAGTTGTTCATTCATATGTTTTATGTTTTCATCAATTGGAAACTAAAGGAAAATACACTTTGACACTTATCAAAGAGTTCATTAACACAGAGAGAATACTTAATTAGACTCTTTATTCATTAACCAAATAATGAAAATTACAAATAGCATAGATTTAAGTGAGTAAAACATGTACAGCAATAAGCTACTGTAAAAAACAGAAAATTACCAATGTTTATGAATACACTAGTTAAATTTTAATAATCTTCAACACATTACTAGTTAATAAAATAAAATCACAAGATTACATTCATAATACTGATCAAACAGAAAAAAGACTTAATGAAGACAATCAAATGTATAGTGTATTACTATATTACACAAACATATATATTTAGTGGTACAAGTGATGTAGTTTCTGTTACTATTACTACATTATACAAACATATATATTTAGTGGTACAAGTGATGTAGTTTCTGTTACTATTACTACATTATACAAACATATATATTTAGTGGTACAAGTGATGTAGTTTCTGTTACTATTACTACATTATACAAACATGTCTTACTACACTTCAAAACCCATAAGATGACTTACCTTGAAGTGGAACAATCCATTCAATAAAGCAAGAGGGTAGTTTGTACTAACATCCTGAAGAATGTTTTCAATCTCTTTCTCCACATCATCTACATTTGTAACTTTGTCAAAGCCCAACAAATGTGTCAGCAAGAAGGCAATAGTATAGTATGGTTCCTGTATCATATTTTGACTTGCCTTGCATGAGCACACTCTGAGAACCACAAGCAATATCATTATGTCCCCTATCACTAATGGTCAACAGAGCATAATGTTAAAGTTAGTGTAACTATAAAACCAAAGTTACTCATATTTATACAATTTATAAAGTGATGAAATTCATCCAGTTTAATTTGATATGGTTCTTCTCCTTTCACCATGGTAGTATCAATATCATATTCAAACAGGATAGAAATCAATAATGTTAATTTACTACATTACCAAACTCCATCCACAAATTGTAGCTCTATTTTCCCAATTATACAAAACAATCTGGTAAGCAGATATGACTGTGTCAAAATCCAAGCCTAACTAATGCTTAGATAAGCTACAGAGTAACAACAGACTTACAAACAAGCCTAACTACTACTTAGATAAGCTACAGAGTAACAACAGACTTACAAACAAGCCTAACTACTACTTAGATAAGCTACAGAGTAACAACAGACTTATAAACAAGCCTAACTAATGCTTAGATAAGCTACAGAGTAACAACAGACTTATAAACAAGCCTA
>NW_013677811.1:10568-13637 GCF_000517525.1 Limulus polyphemus | reverse complement strand
TTGGAGTGTAAGCTGCGTTACGATGCCTCCAAACACGGGTTTTACGTGGAGTAAAAATCTACTCTCGTCTGACCAGTGTATTCGTCGCCAGGTTTGAAGGTTCCAGTTCTGCCTTGCTCTGCACCAGGCCAACCTCTCCCTGCGATGGCGATCGTCAAGTGTCGGGCGTTTTATGACTCTCCTTGACTTCAGTCCCGCAGATTTTAAACGATTTCTTACTGTTCTGGTTGACAGATTACGACCAGGTAACCACTGCCTTTTAAGACGGGTGCTTGTTGCAAACGGATTTCGTCTGACCAATCTATCTTCACGTTGGGTTGTTACAGATGGTCGACCAGATCGAGGACGGTCCTTAACATTCTGGGTGGCAACATGTTTTCTGACCAAACGGCTGATCACTGTGTAATGATAGCCAAGCTGTCTACCTATCGCCTTGTAAGCTGGTATGTCCTTGGCATGAATTCCCAGAGGCGCAGAGATGGCAAATTAGAATGGCAAGAAGACGGATATCTAATAGACAGAAACGACAACTATAGCTTACTATAAGAACCACTGGACAGAAGCGACAACTATGGCTTACTATAAGAACTATATACATTTTTAGTTGTTCTTCCTTTATTTTTAGTTATTCTTCCTATATTTTTAGTTATTCTTCCTTTATTTTTTGTTGTTCTTCCTATATTTATAGTTATTCTTCCTTTATTTTTTGTTGTTCTTCCTATATATATAGTTATTCTTCCTATATTTATAGTTATTCTTCTTATATTTTTAGTTATTCTTTCTACATTTTTTAGTTATTCTTATATTCTTAGTTATTTTTTCTATATTGTTACGACAGCAGTAGTCACGTGACGCTGGTAACATGTCATGATATTCTAGAAGGATCGGGGAACATCAAATAATCCAGTATGTGCTAGGCGCCCTCTATTCCTGTATATAAGTGCGCTGGATAACGTGAGACAAATTAATCGGAATTGAATTGCAGACCAGCAGAGATAGAGACGGACAATTGAGTCAAGCGCGGTAGTGACGGTAAGGAAGTGCGTGAATCATTGTGAATTATAGCGTGTGTTTAAAGTGACTGTGGAATTTAAGTGTATTGCAAAGTTGAACTGAGAAAAAATAAATTAGTTTTAATTAAGAAATGACTTGTATCTCTGAAGTTCCTCGGGAAGAATTTATACCGGGAAATTAACAAACGAACACAGAGACGTAACAATATTTTTAATTATTCTTCCTATGTTTTTAGTTATTTTCCTATATCTTTAGTTGTTCTTTCTATATATGTATCTCCATTTTGATACAGCTTTTTATTCCACAATTATTACATAGTATGCGAAGAGAAAAAAGTGTTCTATGAATAGATATAATTATCTTTTGGTACTTTCATCTCGTCTGATACTAGTTGACATTCGCATTCTCCATCTAAAGATAATCTCTAAATAAAGATTTCAGTGCAAAAATAATAATGATTCAAATGTTTCTTAAGCTACGGACGCGGAGACCGAGTCGATTTGAAGTTCCAATAACTCATTAATCCAGCTAATTGAAATTCATTTCAAACTGTACACCATTGAAAAATAAATCTCTTCAAGGTTATTAACGTTTTACATTTAGATAACGTTTAACGATACTTAAAATAGATTGAACTTTAGTCATATTTCAGTTTTATATAAATGTCACATTTTGGAAGATATTTAACCGTATTTTGATCTCAATAGGAGGCGAACGTTCGGTCTTGATAATTCTCTCCTCTTCATAAGTTTACAAAAATATCGAATTTTTAACAACTCGAGCACTTCAAATAACGTAACGGCTACTAGCAGTCACGTGATTGTTCTCCACAAGATGCATATTTGTTGTGAGGCCAACAATTTGTTCTGATAGCGTAGAGATTACTAGCAGTCACGTGATTGTTCACCAGAAGATATGTTATGCGTGTTTTTTTTAATGTGTAACCGATAACACTTGTAGTTATATCAGATCGTGGCATTTCTTTATAGCCGATGTAATATGGCGTTTTCAGTAGGTATACATATTATAGGTGTGCGTGCGTCATGAACTGATTATTAACGCATCACATAACAGAGTGATTAAACTTGAAATCTGTAAGACTAAAGAAAAAAGTGGTCACGTAAAAGGCCTACAACTATGTGGTACCGGCTTCGAGATGTAAGAAAAGGTAATTATTTTTTTAGACGGATATTTTTAGTGGAAAATTATTTTTTTGTACTGTTAGAAATCTAAAGTACTGATAAAAAAATATTCGTTCGACGATAAAAGATAAGGACGGACAGGATACGGTACAATAAATTTTAGGCTTAAAGTTTCAGTGAAATCTACAACGTCATTTGCTAGATTTTCAACCAATAGCTGATAGTGTCTTATGTGTAGTAGGAACACCGGTTTAGATAAATATACACCTGGAAAAAAGTTAAGCACCCCCAAATATTTTTCAAGATTGCTTATTGAAAATAAGGTTTAATTTTCATGATGTTGAGCAATGTTCATAATTTCAAACATAATTAAAAGGATGTGAGCGTTCAGTTGTGACATTTAAATCAGGCGCGTTTTTTTCCCCACGTGCAACTTGCTCCCTTCTTCACGTCCAATATGCACTATTTTCTCGTGCATCAAATCCGTATTTAAGTCCCGAATTTCTGAATGCAAAATCATTTTAACTAAAGCTTACTATAAGAACCACTGGACAGAAGCGACAACTATGTGGTTTCTGTTCAGTGGTTCTTATAGTAAGCTATAGTTGTGGTTTCTGTTCAGTGGTTCTTATAGTAAGCTATAGTTGTCGCTTCTGTCCAGTGGTTCTTATAGTAAGCTATAGTTATTGCTTCTGCCCAACTATAGCTTACTATAAGAACCACTATTGCTTCTGTCCAGTGGTTCTTATAGTAAGCTATAGTTGTGGTTTCTGTTCAGTGGTTCTTATAGTAAGCTATAGTTGTCGCTTCTGTCCAGTGGTTCTTATAGTAAGGTATAGTTGTCGCTTCTGTCCAGTAGTTCTTATAGTAAGCTATAGTTGTGGTTTCTGTCCAGTGGTTCTTATAGTAAGCT
>NW_013677811.1:4532-9568 GCF_000517525.1 Limulus polyphemus | reverse complement strand
CATGATATGTAAATTAAAAATTGTTATTTTACGGTGATAATCTTGTTTTCTTGTGCCCAATAATGCATAATTTCATTTGATAAACACGTTTAGATTGAATGGTAATTTATAATCAGTCACAAGAACGTCGAATCTGAATCACTTGAAAAAAACACGGGGGTGCTTAACTTTTTTCCAGGTGTATATATTTCTTTGAGGTTTCATGGCCGATAGAATCCCATTAATGACAAAATATTGCAACAGTTCTCCTTATTTTGGATAAATAAAATATTAGTAAGTAAATTTATGACCGTACTTTTAGTTATACAAAAATTAAGCCTGTCAGGCCTAAAGGAACTATCAACGTTAGACCTTCTCAATTTGCCCACCACAATATATGGTCTACTTTATTTGCTAGGCTTAGCATGGCTTGATGGGTAGGGTGTTCAACTCTAAATTTGCGGGTTGTGGTTCGAATCTCGGTATTGAACTTTCTCGCGTAATTAATGTAACGGTTAATACGCTTTTTCGTTGGTAATTAGGAATGGCTAACACAGATAACCTTCGAGTAGCATTGTTTGAAATTCAACAAACAAACATTAAAATGCCCAACGATAAATGTTGTATAATATACACTTCAATTTTTATTTAGAAAGTGATCAACGATCTACATGTTTTGACACCGTTTACGATACCCTCAGGCAGCACTGATGAGCTGTGAAGTCAGTGAAACTAAAACGTTGTCTTCTGGAAAGTTTCCAGTTATATAGAGGATAGTTTCGGTTTTATATTTATATACTTATTATGAAATTGAAACGTTAGATTCTGGAAGTTTTAGCTAGAATTATTTCTGAATACCGTTTCGGCTTCTTGCTGATACTAAAAATGTGTTGTTTTTTAATCTTTTTTTTAAATCTATCTGTTATTAACTCCAAAAATTGCAAACCTGCTTAAGAAAGCATCTGTAAATTAAACATAACTTTTTGGATAATTCAGATCTGAAAATAAATGACAAATAAGACAATATAAATCGTAGAAAAATTAACGAGGCGCTCTTTGTCACAAGCACTGTTATGTCACAAGTTATGAAATGAAAATACACTGATATTAATTACTATTTTTTTTATGGCCCGCCATGGCCAAGTGGTTAGGGCACTCGACTCGCAATCTGCGGGTTGCGGGTTCGAATCTCCGTCCCACCAAACATGCTCGCCCTTTTAGCCGTGGGGGCGTTATAACGTGACGGTCAATCCCACTGTTCGTTGGTAAAAGAGTAGCCCAAGATGACTAGCTGTCTTCCCTCACGTGCTAAATTAGGGACGGCTAGCGCAGATAGCCCTCGTGTAGCTTTGCGCGAAATTCAAAAACAAATCTTAAAGACGATTAGTTTTTGGAACACGTACCACGTTTCGATCACTGGTTCGCTCGTTCTCAAGTACATAGGTTTTCCCGGTAAAGAAGCTTTTAACTATTGTTGACTTCTAACGAATACATTGTTCATTAATGGCGTAATGTCATTATTGATCTTATGTCTCGTGACTATTTCATACTGTTGTGTTTTTCATTTCAAAGCTTGCGTCGTAACGGTGTTAGCTAAACCTAACGAAACGCAGTGCTTTCCAAACGTATTCGTTTGTTTATTTGTACATTTAAAATATTTTGAAAAGTTACGGCTTAGACACCGAAAGCTTACGAAGCATTAGAAACCAATGGACTTTAAATTTATGACAAAAATAACTCTGCACATGTTTGTTTTTTTTCCCATTTCTCCTAATTTGTCAATTTCGGATTTGAAAGCAGATGCGTGTAAAAAACATTGTTTTTTATCTTTCATACGTCACTGCCCAAGAAGTCTTTCGTTCAATACCAAAACTTGCCAGTTCGACTAGATGATGAATTTGTTTGTTTGTAGTTAAGCACAAAGCTTACACAATGGGCTATCTGTGCTGTTCCCACCACGGGTATCGAAACCCGGTTTCTAGCGTTATAAGTCCGCAAATACGCTGCTGTGCCACTAGGGGGCTGACTGATAGGATACAAAAGATTTTGTTGAATCAGAAATGGACGAATAAGAAGGATGTAAAAAAAATTACATGATTTTAAAAGTATACTTTTTTTTTTATATTGACTAATTCTCTCTATAATATAGTCCAGAAAAACTCTTTAAACGATAATTATTTTGATATTTCCAGAGATAAAACTTCCTTTAAAAACGTGGCTATGAAATAATATATGTTAATCAGTAAACACTTTCGGTTACCTGAAACGAGCAATATGAGTCTAGAAGCTTTTAATTATTTAGTATGTGAATTGATATATGTTTACTTAGTAATCGTAAGTACGGTAGTACTTATAGTAGGAATGGGACAGATAGACAATACATGTAATACAAACTGTTTACACCTTTAACAACCAAATAATAAATATTCAAAAGGAGTTTAGGTGATAAACAAACAACATACGAAATTACAAGTCATAGAACCACTTGAGAAAGTCAGCAGAGCAGATACAAAAAATTCATAAAACTACAAATTTCTCAATCTCACTGACTGACTGACATTGTTGAACGCTTCTAGCTGTGCAACAAACAGACTTGCCATAGTTATAAGTGAATTAAATATAACTATAGCACAAGAAAGACGTGCTAGTGTGAAGTAGTTAATTAAATTAACTAATTTATTAGTATATGCACACAACCACAACTCACGCAACATTACCCAAATGACATTGCACACTATAGAGTGTGTTCCATCACATGTACGGCACACATACACATTCACAATGAATACCACACACATACACCATTGTTTGCACATACTTTGATATCATGGTGCACACCCACGCTGATGATATACATACAAGATATCAACACAAATGAATGAATGGTGCATAGGATCATGTCACCTTGTATGGAAAAAGTGAGAAAACAAGGTAGGAATGGGCGTGGTGTAATAAAACTTCCTCTGTACATCCTTACAAGAGGGTGTGTCCAACATCCGGCATACGCCTACTTCGTTTTTCTGTGTTCATGATATTATTCAAATTATGAGTACATAGAAAAAGTGTCTAAGATTCTTCTACTTTTGTATAGACAGTAACGAATCTATGACGTCAATAGACAGAAACCTCTTAGGATTTCTCATCTTTTTATATTAATACACTTATATAGCTAATGTACGAAATCTTGTTGTTTTTTCATGCAATTGCAAAAGGAGGGACAAGTTGTAAAAAAACACAAAGTGAGTCAGACAAGAATCTGGTGACAAAAAGGAGAAGAAATAGTGAGTTACGGAAGAATCTGGTGGTAAAAAGCCAAAAAAAAAACCCGTAAGAAATTCAGGAATCTAGTGATGAAAAGGAAAAAAGTAAAGCACACAAGAGTCTGACTAGTTTAATATGTTTCCTGCCCTGTTATCGAACAAGTGGAAAATATATTTGAAAATAAAACTTGAAAGTATAGGAATGGATGCACAAAAAAGTGAGGAAACAAGGTAGAAATGGGCATGGTGTAATAAAACTTCCTCTGTACAACCTGAAAAGGGGGGCGTGTCCAACATCCTATCCATTAATTTTTTTTCTATCATGGGTACAATAAGCTAGTTAGACTAAACTTATCAAACTTAGTTAAGCTAGACTAGAAGTTTCTGTGAATCGAATTACTGGAGGCAATACATGTACTGTAAAGTCTCTTTATACGACACCAGAAGAATCAGATATTAGTGTGGACCCATAACTTGTAAAGGAAAAAGGTAAGTCACACAAAAATCTGGTGGAAAAAGGAAAATAAAGTGAGTCACACAAGAATCTGGTGGGAAAAAGGATAGTGCTACCACCAGATTATGGCGTATCTCACTATTTTTTTTTCATTTTTGCCACCAGATTCTTGTGTGACTCACTTTATTTTCCTTTTTCCACCACATTCTTGTGTGACTTACTTTTTTTCCCTTTGTGCTACCACCAGATTATGGCGTATCTCACTATTTTTTTCCTTTTTGCCACCAGATTCCTGTGTGACTCACTTTTTTAATTCTTTTTGCCACCAGATTCCTATGTGACTCACTTTTTTATTTCTTTTTGCCACCAGATTCTTGCGTGACTCACTTTTTTCCTTTTTGCCACCAGATTCCTGTGTGACTCACTTTTTATTTCTTTTTGCCACATATAAAACGTGTCCTTTATAATTCATTTCGTTGAAATCTCTTCTCTTCAGTAAAAATGAATGCATGTATCAGTTCAGTAACAAATAAGCTTGACTTGTGTAACATAAAAACAGGGCCAACACACCCACTCCGTTAAGCAATCGACATAATGTGATGTAACAAATTATTCTTACAGGAATATTTATTTTGTAAGATATATAAGAGATTTATTTCCTTAGAAAAGAAACATTTGTTAAAGGTTAAAGATCGGTTATTCATTAACTGAAACCATTACTGTGATTATATTATGGAACAATTGTGGTTTGTAAAATTCCCCAGCTAATAATATAAGAGAAGAGAGACATGGATCTTGGTATAAGGGAAGATAGATATGGATCTTGGTATAAAGGAAGAGAGAGATGGATATTGGTATAAGGGAAGAGAGACATGGATCTTGGTATAAGGGAAGAGAGAGATGGATCATTGTATAAGGCAAGAGAGAGAGATTGATCTTGGTATAAGGGAGGAGAGATATGGATCTTGGTATAAGGCAAGAGAGAGATGGATATTGGTATAAAGGAAGATAGAGATGGATCATGGTATAAGGGAAGATAGAGATGGATCTTGGTATAAGGGAAGAGAGACATGGATCTTGGTATAAGGCAAGAGAGAGATGGATATTGGTATAAAGGAAGATAGAGATGGATCATGGTATAAGGAAAGAGAGAGACTGATCTTGGTATAAGGCAAGAGAGAGATGGATATTGGTATAACGGAAGATAGAGATGGATATTGGTATAACGGAAGATAGAGATGGATCATGGTATAAGGGAAGAGAGACATGGATCTTGGTATAAGGGAAGAGAGACATGGATCTTGGTATAAGGGAAGAGAGACATGGATCATTGCATAAGGCAA
>NW_013677811.1:2054-3857 GCF_000517525.1 Limulus polyphemus | reverse complement strand
ACTTTCACGAATAAAGCACGAAAGTCTCCAAACTACTAGGATCTTCAAGGGATTTTACCCTCAAGTTGACTTTCACGAATAAAGCATGAAAGTCTCCAAACTACTAGGATCTTCAAGGGATTTTACCCTCAAGTTGACTTTCACAAATAAAGGATGAAAGTCTCCAAACTACTAGGATCTTCAAGGGATTTTACCCTCAAGTTGACTTTCACAAATAAAGGATGAAAGTCTCCAAACTACTAGGATCTTCAAGGGATTTTACCCTCAAGTTGACTTTCACAAATAAAGGATGAAAGTCTCCAAACTACAAGGATCGTCAAGGGATTTTACCCTCAAGTTGACTTTCACAAATAAAGCATGAAAGTCTCCAAACTACAAGAATTGTAGTTGCTAGTGGCGTCATTAAGTTAACCGAGAATGAAGGTAAGTACACAAACCAATTGGATCTTAAAGAAACTAACAAAGAATTGAAGTCTTAGTAACATAATTGTCAACCTTCTCAATCTTTAAATGAACTCATTTTCTTTCTTCTCAAATCGCCAACAGCGAAAGTAGAAAGGGTCAGCGAATTCGATCTTTAATGTTTATCAAATGTTAGATGCCGAAGGCTGTAATTGTTTTTCGAACTTAATTTACATTAAGTTCAAGTTTCTTAAACGGTTGGAACGTCAGTTGATTTCTTTTGCTGCTGTTAGACGATTCCATTAACTCGACGGATGATCTAATTGTGAGACGTTTTCACGTGCACGGATCAGAGTCACAACCTTTAACAAAGTGTCATTCAACATGGTATTATGTATTTGACGTCAGACTTATCAACTGTTCATTTTACCCTACGATGCTGATTTAGCGACAATTCGTGGTGAAGGATACGGTATACAGGGACACTGAGGAAAACTGTGGATGTTTATTTTGGAGGCTCCAGAAGTAATATTCAAACTGTACAATTGGCAAAAGTGTTTTGATTCTTCACAAGAACACTACCCTGCACTCCGACATGTCAGACCGATGTCTTCAGATCAGAGACATACGTTAAGAATAAAATACGTTTGTAACATATCTGGTTTATTGTTTACAACAGATTTCTACTTGTAGATACACTTGGTAAGTTATAGCAGCATTGTTTCTTTAGTACGGGATCTAAACAATTGACCCAGTTCGTGCACGTTGGGTTAATTCAGGGGGTGATCTAAATGGGTATCGTTTACACATTGATGTTCTAATTAAACACATTTAGCTGGATGATGTACTTCATTTGCTTGACCACATGGGGTTTTATTTTACAGCCTGCAAGATTTAAATGTTCATAAGAGTGAAAAAGTTTAACATATTCAAACAAACAAAAAATAGCTATCGCAGCCTGTAAAAAAAAAAAAAGTTGTGTTAGTTTCTAGAATCAACCAAAATTTATGTTAATTTGGAGGATCAACCAAAAGTTATGTTAGTTTTAAGAATCAACCAAAATTTATGTTAGTTTCGATAGCCAAGAAACAAAAAATTATACAGGTTATTTCAACAGTAAAACAACAAATTTTGTTGGTTTCGACCCTCGACCAAAAACTTAGTTTCAACATCCAAACGAAAAGTTGTGTTAGTTTCGACAGCCAGTAGAATAGTTATCTTAGATTCATAGCAATTATCCTGATGAAGAGCGCAGCGGCATTCGCTACCATCGCCTGTACTTGTAAAGAACACAGTGAAATTTGAAGCCATCACCTATACGTGTAAATAATACAGCGACACTCTATGCCCTCATAAAGAATACAGCGACACTCTATGCCCTCATAAAGAATACAGCGACAC
>NW_013677811.1:0-1099 GCF_000517525.1 Limulus polyphemus | reverse complement strand
TAAAGAACACAGCGACATTCGCTGCCGTCATAAAGAACACAGCGACATTCGCTGCCGTCATAAAGAATACAGCGACATTCGCTGCCGCCATAAAGAACACAGCGACTTCGCTGCCGTCATAAAGAATACAGCGACATTCGCTGCCGCCATAAAGAATACAGCGACATTCGCTGCCGCCATAAAGAACACAGCGATATTCGCTACCATCTCCAATACCTGAAAGGAACACAGTGAAATTCGATGAACAATAACAAGTACTTGTAAAGAACACGATAAATGATTCATCAATGTCTTGTGTGTAATCGTAAGATGTATGCAATATATTAGTTTGCAACCTGGTAAGGTTCTTTTGAAATACTCACGGATTCTTGGGTTTAAATTTCCAGGACGATTCGCGAAATAAAATACTTAATTTCGGTGTTCACTCAACAAGTTTAGGACGTATCTCCTGGTAGCGACAATATCGTCGTTCACAACTTGTATTGATTATTTCTTTCTTCTTTGGACAGCTGCAATCATTAAGCCTTAAAGTACGCAGGCTCAGAAACCGTACCACGCTCACCCTACAGACAGCACCTCAAGCACTCTGGTCCCACATCTCAAGTGTTGTGGCAACAAACCACAGTTCGCTACCGGACCATCGGCTGAAGAAATAGGTTTCTTGGCGCTCTGTTTCATATTTTTAAGGTAGGCAATAAATAACTGATACACTCTGAATGTTAACAACAAATAATTAATAAATATACTGCTGGTTTACTGTTAACAATAGTGTAAGGTTAATGAATGTTAACAAGTAATTAATAAATATACTGCTGGTTTACTGTTAACACTAGTGTAAGGTTAATGAATGTTAACAAGAAATTTATAAATATACCGCTGGTTTGCTGTTAACACTAGTGTAAGGTTAATGAATGTTAACAACAAATAATTAATAAATATACTGCTGGTTTACTGATAACACTAGTGTAAGGTTAATGAATGTTAACAACAAATAATTAATAAATATACCGCTGGTTTGCTGTTAACACTAGTGTAAGGTTAATGAATGTTAACAACAAATAATTAATAAATATACCGCTGGTTTGCTGTTAACACTAGT
>NW_013677810.1:6408-11925 GCF_000517525.1 Limulus polyphemus | reverse complement strand
CTACACACTTCCTCGGAAGTAAATAGTCCAATCCTAATATGCATTGGTCTTCAATGTCAGCCAAGTATACTTTCTGTCTGTCCTTTATGCCCATGAGCTCAATAGTTACCCACACCTGATCTCCTCAAGTTGTTGCTGAGGGATCAGTTTGAAGATGCCTTGGACAGTCCACAACTAAAGATACAAGTAAAGCAAGCACACCCCTCTGCTATGCAGGATGCAATGACAAGAGCTCTTGAATTCAAATCCTATGTTAAGTCCAGCACAGAGGTACCAAGGTTGGTAGAGTCATCAGGATTTAAGGCCAGAAAAGGTCAGCTTTCAGAGAAGTTTGAGGGACTTTGCTGGCACTGTAACAAACCTGGGTTCAAGAGAGCTCAATGCTGGCAACTTCAACACAGGGAAGATGCCACAGCAGTAACGGCTGCTACCCAGAATGGTTGTTGGAACTGTGGAGAGCAAGAACATATGAGGAGCCAGTGTAAGAAGAATATTATCAATAAGTCAGCCTTAAGGAAACCAGTAGTAGTTGTTGTTGAGGGATGCCCACAAACCCACATTGTGAAGTGTAAAAGGGCAAACACACATAGTGTCTATGTGACAGGAAAGCTGGATGGACAAAGGTACAACTTTGTTATAGATTCTGCGTCTCAGCAAACCCTTGTGAGTATTAAGGTGCAAGATCACAAAGGAGTACCAGAAGCCATACAGAAGCTCTGTGGTGTGACAAGGCATTATGCAAGGTTGTGGAGACCAACATCATACAATAACCACTGGAATCACCATAAATACCACAGTATATTGTCCCATCATATAATACCCACTGGAATCACCATAAATACCACAGTACATTGTCCCATCATACAATACCACTGGAATCACCATAAATACCACAGTATATTGTCCCATCATACAATACCCTCTGGAATCACCATAAATACTACAGTACATTGTCCCATCATACAATACCACTGGAATGACCATAAATACCACAGTACATTGTCCCATGATACAATATTGTATTCAGTCTTAGGCTCCTTACCTCAAAAGGGACAATTAATTCAGAGAAGGGCTACTAAGATAATACCTAGGATGGAAATGTGCTATGACCTCCACAATGATCAAAACCCAGTTTTCAGACTTACCACTGAGTCTCTGGGGGACAGACTTAAAGGTAACCAGTTCTTAACAACATTACAAGGTGTGAAACAAACTTAGTAGTAACAACAAAAACACTAAATGATTAATTATACTTTTCTCTTTTGGCAATCTAGTCTAATGAAGTATATTTTTATTTTACTATTTGTAAGAATACAGTTATCAAATGCTGTGTCTTGTGATTTATCTGATAGTATTAGTTATTAAAGTACAGGGTGTCTAGTGATAGTTGTATTCAACATAAAACAATAATTTTTAAACAAAGAAAGATGGAAATGTACAGAAGTACATGATGGATTAACCAAGTACACTTAAATTTTTAAACATATACTCTTACTTGCCGTCATCATTAGTGTAACACATGACAACTATACATTCAAGAATTACATAAGTTGTTTTCCTGATACGACTATTAAAATGAGTGTAGCTAGAGGTCTAGTGTTAGCCCCACAAATGACATGGTCAAACATCTGGCAACTTTAGGCCTGGAAGGCACAGTGCCCAGAGTAACAGTCTCGAGACTCGACATATTTCCTCAATCTAGTAGCATTAGGTCTGGAGGGCATAACACCCAAGATAACAGTTTCACATGGTCAGATCAGTAGTTGATGAACCCAAAGTGATAAATAGGCCTGCCCCTACTTATTGGAAGAAACAAGTAACAATTACAACTCCCAACTGAAAGAAAAAGAAGTTATTTAGCAGTTATCTATCTAGTTAACCAGGAATGAAGGATGAAGCAACCATAAATTTATTTGGCAAGTTGGGCAAATTAATGGCAAATGGCTTTTAATTATAATTATAACAAGATAATGCATTTGAATAATCTTAAGTGTTATGGAAGAAATACTGAATACAAGTCTAAAGAGGTTATAACGCAATTGTATAGGTCATTGATTAGACTAAATTTAAAGTATTATGTTCAGTCTTTGGCTCCTTACCTCAAAAAGAACACTGAATTGTTGGAAAGGGTTCAGAGAAGGGCTACTAAGATGATACCTAGGATGAAAATGTTATCATATGACGACAGGTTAATATCTCTGAACTTTTTTTCTCCTGATTGAGGTGTTTAATATTGTAAAGGGAATTGATAGTGTTAATGCAGTATGACTAGAGAACACAAATATAAATTTTGTCAGAGTACGAGTCATCTTCAATTAAGAAAGTTTCATTTTTTTGACAGGGTGGTTGACCTTTGGAATGGGTTGCCTTCAGAAGTTGAGGAGGCAGTAAATTTAAGTGAGTTCATGAAACAAGAGAACACAAAAGAAACAAGATGACAGAGAAAATAAACAAGAAGAGAGATTACAACAGTTGTTGGAGGAAAAAGAAAATAAACAAGAACAGAGATTAAAGCAGTTGTTGGAGGAAACAGAAAAAACAAGAAGAAAGAGAAAATAAACAAGAAGAGAGATTACATCAGTTGTTGGAGGAAAAGAAAATAAACAAGAAGAGAGACTACAGCAGTGGCAAGAAAACCTGCAACAGTGGCAACTCGACCAGCAAAATAAACAAGAGAGATTACAGCAGTGGATGGAGGAGAAAGAAAATAAACAAGAAGAAAGTCTCCAACAATTGAGAGAAGGCCAGAGTACACAAATGGAAAACATTAGTAAATTTCAAAGTGAATTAAATACATTAATGGATAATTTATTGCCTTTTACACAAGGAGGATACAATAACCATCGACTTAATCAGACCCAGACAATGGCAAGCCCCTTCCAGACCCCGCAGCTAAGCCCTAATGCAGACATTTTTAGTCGTGTTAGAAATCACATCCCAGATATGAATGTCAGCAATGGGGGTGATCTAGTACAAAGGAAGCCACAGGAATTCGATGGGTAGGCACTGTGGGAAGCACATAGAGCACAATTTGAGCTCCTGGCAGAGATGAATGGATGGACAGAGGAGCAGAAAGCAGTTTTTCTGGCAACGAGCTTGAAGGGACAACCACTGAAAATACTTGGACAGTTGTCAGCATATGACAGGCAAAACTATAGAGCACTGGTAACGGCTCTAGAACTCAGGTATGGAACCCAAAATCAGTCCGAAGTCTACAGGGCTAGGTTTAGCAAGAGCTGGCACAGGATTTGGAAAGTATGGCACACAAGGCCTCCCAACTGCACCAAGTACATTGTCCAATCACCATAAATACTACATTGTCCCATCATACAATACCACTGGAATCACCATAAATACCACAGTACATTGTCCCATCATAAATACCCACTAGAATCACCATAAATACCACAGTATATTGTCCCATCATACAATACCACTGGTAGTACGTTGTTGGTATTTATGGTGATTCCAGTGGTATTGTATGATGGGACAATGTACTATGGTATTATGGTGTATTGTATGATGGGACAATGTACTGTGGTATTTATGGTGATTCTAGTGGTTATTGTATGATGGGACAATATACTGTGGTATTTATGGTGATTCTAGTGGGTATTATATGATGGGACAATGTACTGTGGTATTTATGGTGATTCCAGTGGTATTGTATGATGGGACAATGTACTGTGGTATTTATGGTGATTCTAGTGGGTATTGTATGATGGGACAGTGTACAGTGGTATTTATGGTGATTCCAGTGGGTATTGTATGATGGGACAATATACTGGTCTTTGCTAATCATGGTGATCACAGCACAGATAGCCCATTGTGCAGCTTTGTACTAAGCATCAAATAAAAATCTTTTAAGTCCATATTAATCTGTGTAGTAACAAATTCTAAATCTTATAATAACTTAGTTGTATAGAAATAAGTAAGATCATATACTGTAGTAAAAGTGTAAATATTAACAAGTTGAAATCCCCAGAAAATAAATATGTTGAAACTCAAAAATCATTATTGTATTCAGTTAATGTGTGCTGTTCTCGTCAACATGTTTCACAAACTTGTGTTTAAGTTTTGAGTAAAATCAATGTATTGTGTTTTATTCAGGCAGCCATCAGAAAGGAGCTAAATGAATATAAGAGTTTAGAAATGGAAGTTCATGAAGACAGTCGTCATCTTACTAGGTAAGTCACAACACGTAGTACATTGTAAGCAATGTATTTATATATGGGATTAGAAGTATCGTTATATTAGAAGAACCACACTGAATGTATTTATATATAGGATTAGAAGTATCATTATATAAGAAGAACTACACTGAATGTATTTATATATAAGATTAGAAGTATCATTATATTAGAACTACACTGAATGTGTTTATATATAAGATTAGAAGTATCATTACATTAGAAGAACTACACTGAATGTATTTATATATAAGATTAGCAGTATCATTATATTAGAAGAACTACACTGAATGTATTTATATAAGATTAGAAGTATCATTATATTAAAACAACTACACTGAATGTGTTTATATATAAGGTTAGAAGTATCCTAATATTAGAAGAACTACACTGAATGTATTTATATAAGATTAGAAGTATCATTATATTAAAACAACTACACTGAATGTGTTTATATATAAGGTTAGAAGTATCATAATATTAGAAGAACTACACTGAATGTGTTTATATATAAGATTAGAAGTATCATTATATCAGAAGAACTACACTGAATGTATTTATATATAAGATTAGAAGAACTACACTGAATGTGTTTATATATAAGATTAGAAGAACTACACTGAATGTGTTTATATATAAGATTAGAAGAACTACACTGAATGTGCTTCTAATCTTATATATAAATATAAATACATTCAGTGTAGTTCTTCTAATATGATGATACTTCTAATCTTATATATAAATACATTCAGTGTAGTTCTTCTAATATAATGATACTTCTAATCTTATATATAAATACATTCAGTGTAGTTCTACTATAATGATAAATCTTATATATAAATACATTAGAAGTATCATTATATTAGAAGAACTACACTGAATGTGTTTATATATAAGATTAGAAGTATCATTATATTAGAAGAACTACATTCAGTGTAGTTCTTCTAATATAATGATACTTCTAATCTTATATATAAATACATTCAGTGTATTTATATATAAGATTAGAAGTATCATTATATTAGAAGAACTACACTGAATGTGGTTATATATAAGATTAGAAGTATCATTATATTAGAAGAACTACACTGAATGTGTTTATATATAAGGTTAGAAGTATCATTATATTAGAAGAACTACACTGAATGTATTTATATATAAGATTAGAAGTATCATTATATTAGAAGAACTACACTGAATGTATTTATATATATAAGATTAGAAGTATCATTATATTAGAAGAACTACACTGAATGTATTTATATATAAGATTAGAAGTATCATTTTATTAGAAGAACTACACTGAATGTGTTTATGTATAAGATTA
>NW_013677810.1:0-5490 GCF_000517525.1 Limulus polyphemus | reverse complement strand
TAGTCTAAGCCCTGTGACAAAGAACTATTGGGCACAATAGAAATATAACAAACGAACATACAGAGACGTAACAATATTTTATTTTTACTTTTATGTGATAAAACTAGTTAATAAAATCTTTCTTCACTCAGAAATTTTGTAGTAATCTAATAAGAAACATTGTAACTTATAAGTCAATATGTGTGTTGGTTGTTACTTTGATTTTGGTGTGAAATTTTGACAAGTATTGTAATTGTTTTGTTTAAAATTAACTGATCTTCTCCTGATAAAAAACATTACAAAGAAAGGAAAAGGAGTTTTGAGTTGAATGATATAAACCTTCCATGTAATGTTATTGAAAAATTATGCATAAAAGTGTCAATCCACAATTTTAAGAATGCTTTGTGGAATAACAAAACTAACCTTATCTTTTGGGGTAAGTTTTGTCCATGGTTTCTCAGCTTTCCTATCATAATCTTGTGCTTGTGTGACCTCAACATAATCATTGAAACGAATTATTTTCCTTGCTTTTAACTCTTCAATTGTTGGTCGGAAGCTCAGCTGGGAATAAGAACAAAAAACATATAACAACATTATACAAAGATTATCTATCATTACTGACAACACAATGATATTCTCAATTTTTAAAACCATACTTTCCACATATCAGTCACTATTAATAAGTTACCTAATGTCATAATTCTCAAATGTTATTCACCATTACCAAAATAACATCATCTCTTGATACTTTTACTGTAATCATGAGCTATAAACGAAGTTACTAACTACTGGTTTGTACCAAGAAGCAGGCCTAATTTCTTCACCTAAACTCATTCCATGCCTATATGATTCTACACAAAATAATATTTATCTTCTGGTTCCTATCATCATGCTCGTAAGTCAACCATCACCTATCTTGTGGTACTAACCACACCTGTATGCAGCATATACCTTATTAGCCTATCTTGTGGTACTAACCACACCTGTATGCAGCATATACCTTATTAGCCTACTACCTGAAGTAGCACATTTGTCGACTTAAAACTTTCAATACTAAAAGGTCAATCTCAAATACGATACTATACCTTTTCTATAGCTTTGAGCAAGAATCCCTACAATGAAAGAGAAGGGAAGAAGCATCTATCATCTTTGGAGAAGAAGAATTGTAGTGGTGCCAGGTAGAGGTGATCTGTAGGTTAAATAAAGATGAATACAACAGTGGAAACGTTGCCATACCCACAGGTTCTAGTTTAAGAATATGTTGGGGAGACTAAGAAGTATGGGGCCCTACTAATGGCCCCGTGACAACACACCATGTGGTCTATGGGTCCGGTGTGAACGGACACCTGCAATACCTACCATCAAAAGGTTAAGATCATTTGATTCATAAAATCAGCCCAACAAGTGGAGAGTACCATCTGAGTGGTTGTAGGAAATCATTGAGACCTGCCAATCTGTCTTTCCAACTGAGCAATCACCTGAAGAGTAGTGGAATAAGACTGTAAATTCAAAAAGGGTAAACTACACTAAACCTTATATATATATATTTTTCAGGGTTTTATAAAAGTGAGTGAGGATTCTTCTACAGTAGGTGTCTGTGACTTGTTGGCAATAAATTCTAACAATAAATGGACAGCACACATTCCACTTGTTTTAAAATAATATATTCAAAACAAGTCAAAGTATGTACAAAATTCTTTACACTATAGGGTATCAGAGTTGTATCTAAAATGAAATAATTATCTTTTCTTGTCAAACGTCCACACAAGCTAGTTCAGTTACTTTAGAACCCAACTAACATTTGGCAAGCTAGCCAGGATTATACAGTGGTAAACAACGGTTGAAGAAGTAAGCATCAGCAGTAATAAGTAGGCCACAATTGTAGTGGCAGCAAAAATAGGGTAAAGATTACAATCACGCTATATAAACATGTCAACAGATTTTGATAAGTGGATTGACAGAGGTAAGTGGCTTGGGTTAAAAGATAGTATTCTACAAGAGTTTGATAAACAACAACAACAAAAAGAACTAGAGAGAGAAGAGAGGAGGAAAGACTAAAAGAAGAAAAGGAAAAGAAAGATTGAAAGAAAGAAAATACGAGAGAGGAAAGACTAGAAATAGAAAGATTGCCAAATTGAGATTGCCAAGCTCACCAAACAGAAAGAAGAAGGACCCAAGAATAACAATGGCCAGCTTACCCAAGTTGCCCAAATCTGGGGAACAGAAAGATGACATGGATGCTTTCCTGGAGAGATATGAATGATTTACCCAAAGTCAGATCTGGGACAAAGGTGATTGGGCAGTCTGTCTCAGCCCACTTCTCACAGGAAAAGGCCTACAAGTATATGCCATCGTAATGTCAGAAGATGCCCTGGAATATGAAAAATTAAAAATGGCTTTGTTGAAAAGCTAGGAACTTACTGAAGAAGGTTTCTGACAGAAATTCAGAGAAGTCAAATCTGACACTGGAGAAATTGTATTTCACTTTGTGGCATGTCTACATCGATACTTCACAAGGTGGACTGACATGGCCTAGTGTGAAAATAGTTTTGAGAGACTGGCAGAACTATTAAAACATGAACAGTTTATGATCATGTACTCAACTAACATGTCACTGTTCCTAAAGGAGAGAGCACCAAAAGATGTAGAGGAAATGATCAAGCTAGCAGAACAGTATATGGAAGCCCATGGAGGGAGTATAACTGGCAAGTCCAAGAATAACCAGTTGAAGTCAAAACCAGTGGTGGATGACCAAAAGCAGGAGTTTACTGATGGTGGTAGGAGGTTAATAGACAGATGGGAGAGAGATGCTACGTTTTTTATATAATGGGACACAAGCAACAGCAAAAGTAGCAAAATAAAGCAGCTGGAGATACCTATAAAGATAGTGTTGGCAAGAAAAGAGTGACTGCCACCAAGAATGCTGCTGCCAGAAGAAACAAAATCAAGAAAACACGTCAGATTCACCACAAGAGGTAAGTACCATTTCCAAGATTGATCAGTGTACAACTAATGGTTGGCACAAGTAGTGCCAGTAGTGATAAGAGCACATTACAAATATGAAGAGGTGCCAACAAATTACAATATTCCAACAGGTGAAGGCTATATTGGGGACAAGAAAATGATGGTCCTGGGAGACACTGGGTGCAGTAGTGCAGCGCTGAGAACCAGTCTAGTATCTGATAACCAGATGTTAGGCAAAGTGCACCTGTGTGTGCTAATTGATGGGACTATTAGAAAGTTTCCCATAGCAAAATTAAAGGTGGATACTCCATATTATGTAGAAGATCTTGAAGTGTATGAAGGTACCAATATAGGACTTGGCAATTGGAAACATACCAGGTAGTAGAAATTTGGAGGAACTAGACAGAAAGACAACAGACGAGGCATCTGAATCACCACTAGAGGTCAAGGAAAGAAGATAAAACAAGACATCAAACCTATTAAATTTGAAAATGACATCCTGAATGTAGGTTCACAGGAGCTGAAGGAAGTGCAGAAGAAAGACCTTTCCCTGCAGAATCTTTCGGGACAGTGCCCGAGAGGAAGTCCATCACAATACAAAATGGAATGAGACTGACAAAACAGAGGACCAGAAAGGAGTACTGAACCAGACATATCAAAGCAGTTTTCACAATACTTAAGGAATAAAGTACAGACCATTACGCGAGCATCTGGAGAGAATTAGAAGATAAGCATACATGGGAAAGCTTAGCCAGTTCTGGGAAAAGGCATCCATCATGAGAGCTACAACATTTGGAACAAGTGACCAGTACAAAAATAATTTTTGCTTACATGTCATGAGAAATATACCAATCACTAGGAACCAAAATAGCAATAGAGAAGATGGAATACAGAAGGATAAAGTAGCCATACCTTCAATAACACAGTCTAGCAACAAAACAGTTGATCTGCATAAACATTCAAGACTTCTGGAATGTGACAGGCTTGAAGAGTGAAGAAATGTGGGTCTGCCCACAGACATATTTCAATGGCCTAAACACAAACGTTTCTGGAATTAGTAGCTCTCATCTTTTTGATAAAGGTCCCCTCATTACTGTTGTCAGAGTACACGTGAACCTTTCAACACAACCAGAAACACTAGGCAAGTACTCCTGACAACCATCAATTTGAGAATAATGATGTGTTAGTCCTATACTTCTGAATATGAGACAATATGAAAAAAATAGCCATTCTGAAACAATCCATATGCATGGAGGGAGTCATCCATAAACAAATAAAAGTTCACAGGAACGTCAACAATAATGAAATCTTTGTACAATCACTATTCTAGTGTTTGATTAATATTTGGCAAAAGGGAAACTTTCTTTGGAAAGTATGTCATGAGACTTCCACCAGTGTAGATGTTATAGGTGAATCTTCCCAGAGGTATGAAACGTACTATAAATATCAGACTTCCAATCAAATGGTAAAAATACACAGAAGACATAACTCTCAAACTTGGAAATCCAAAAGCACTACCCTGACAAGCAGAAGCTGTAAATGTCTCTTATAGGAATCAACCAGCATTCAATGCCTCTTACAGGAACCAACCAGTATTCAGTGTCTCTTTCAGGAACCAACCAGTATTCAGTGTCTCTTACAGTAACCAACCAGTATTCAGTGTCTCTTACAGGAACCAACCAGTATTCAATGTATCTTACAGGAACCAACCAGTATTCAGTGTCTCTTACAGGAACCAACCAGAATTCAGTGTCTCTTACAGGAACCAACCAGTATTCAATGTATCTTACAGGAATTAACCAGTATTCAGTGTCTCTTACAGGAACCAACCAGTATTCAGTGTCTCTTACAGGAACCAACCAGTATTCAATGTCTCTTACAGGAACCAACCAGTATTCAATGTCTCTTACAGGAACCAACCAGTATTCAATGTCTCTTAATGGAACCAACCAGTATTCAGTGTCTCTTACAGGAACCAACCAGTATTCAATGTCTCTTAATGGAACCAACCAGTATTCAGTGTCTCTTACAGGAACTAACCAGTATTCAGTGTCTCTTACAGGAACCAACCAGTATTCAATGTATCTTACAGGAACCAACCAGTATTCAGTGTCTCTTACAGGAACCAACCAGTATTCAGTGTCTCTTACAGGAACCAACCAGTATTCAATGTCTCTTACAAGAATCAACCAGTATTCCTATATGTATCAAAATCTGAATAGAGAGAAAGTGAATCTTTTGTAGATTTAGTATTCAATCTGGACTAGTAAAAACCTTAAGATAAAATCTGTATCTGTCCTGTTTCTTGGGTGAAAAAATAGCATTAATGAAGAAATAATGTCATTGTCATCACTGAAGATAAACTGTGAATATACCAGGTCAAAGTGAAAGGCACGAAACTGAAAATATCAGCCCAAAAAGACAAATTGAAATGATAAAACTGAGGATGTATAAGATAAAAATAAGTATAAGTTATATTAATCTTTGACAATGACCAGTCCTTCGTTGGATGGAGTTACAATTAGTAAAGTTTCTCCAATTGAAATG
>NW_013677809.1:6207-12872 GCF_000517525.1 Limulus polyphemus | reverse complement strand
TATATTATTCATACCTTTGGTGTATAGGGCGCAAGCAGATTTTGACATCAAATTTTGGGGTAAAAAAAAGTGCGTCTTATACACCAAAAAATACGATAATTTTTTTATCGTTACGTAGACGGGACGTTGAATTATTTTCACTGGATAACCTACAAAAACTTGCCAACAAAAGACCAACAGTACATCTACACATACAGTGTGCTCCAAGTCCAAAACCTACGGGCCAGGTCTACCAATTTTTGTATAAGTGACAGTCTACCAAATTTTGTATAAGTGGCAGTCTACCAATTTTTGTATAAGTGGCAATCTACCAATTTTTGTATAAAAGAGCAATAACTTATCAAAACAAAACACAACAAAGGCACGTCAGGAGAGCAATAACTTACCAAAACAAAACACAACAAAGGTACAAGAATCCAAGTCTGGACTCGGTAAGATTCGGTTTGTCAAGTATTAAAATTACAGAGTAAATAGTCCATCAATAAAAAAACTACCCCTCCCACGCGAAGCCGTGTCTCGATGTCACGAACCTGTAAGTAACAGAGATCGCCGTATGATATGTAAAAGGTTTTTACAGATAAAATAATCTGAATCTATCTACAAGACATTCATGATTTTATTAACTCTTGCATCCATTTTAACACCGGTACAAAAGACTATGAAACATTGAAGGTGTGTGAGACTTGAATAAAAGAACACTTATCGCATTCCTCCCATAAACATTTAATTTTCTGATATTACAAGCTGAAGCGTTTTTAGTTCATTGTCCGTTTTAGTGAATTAAAGAAGTAATTAAAGAAAATCACAATAAATAAACAGAAAAGATGAAACCCTAGCGCTATTACAAGGCTTAAGAAAATATATGTTTTCAAAATTCCCAAAATGTCCGTTTAAAGTTTTACTTGAGTTTTAAAACAGGAAACGGTTGTAATAATAACAAAACGATGAACACGGAGCTTAGTCTGGTTTTTATTAAGCAACACAGTGGGTTATTTATGTCCTACATACCACAGGTATCGAAACCCAATTTGTAAGGTCGTAAGCCTGCAGATTTACCGTTGATCCCCCAGGTGCTGAACTTAATTTTAAAGAAGTAAATTAATATGAGCGAAACAGTTAAATAGTTTTACCAACTAAATAAAATACAGTAAAATTGTGTTTTTCATTAAATACAACTAACAGGGATATTACGAATAGTCCCTAATAACAGCGATAGAATTGATAGGACATTCGGCATCTCATGGAACAACACCATTCTGCAGAATGATAGTGTAGCATTTCAGCTTCCCAGAAGAAGCACGAGATGGAGCTGGAAGCCACAAAGTAAGCTCTATTCTGGATTGTGGAACCACAAATAGACAGTACATAATCCTTCGAATAGATGGGTGATAAAACCGTACCTGGATGTATGTTCCAGGCCTTGCTGGAGTAAGCAAAACGGTCAAGCTGACAAGCTTACAGGAGGAGCCCCTTTGTCGAATCCAACACAACTCTCTCTTCTGGCGGGGTATCAACCTCATTAGCGGGTGGTAACAGCAACCATGGGAGATCTACATCGAATTCAGAGAGAATGAGACTGGTGTAGAACAGATGCAGAATCAGTGGGATAAAATACAGCCTGCAAGGGAGCTAACCTCCACATGAGGGACCACCACCACCACCAATCGACACAGCCCCTGGGATTGTCACCTGTAGGTTGTGATGTTGTGAACACTTAAAAACTCGCGTTATGTTGAAATAAAGTATTTTGGACTAAGTGCGATATTTCCACGGTAGAGAATCGAACCCCGATTTTAACGTTCTAAGTCCGTTAAATTATCGCTGACTCACCAGGGGACTTTTTTTTACATTTTATTAGTCGCCACTTCACTTAAATGTTTTATTTACATTTCTACAATAAGAACTACTTTATTTTATATTATATTTTTTAATTTTTGTTAGACCCAAGATATTCATCTGAAAATCTTAACCTCTTTTGTTATATCCCTTAAATTAATTCACGAGCAGCGATGTGATTAGATATTTGACACTTTAAGTTCCAGAAACCTAAATACTTTCAAACAGAGCAACAAAAACCAGTCGTAGTACTAAAGTTGAGTTATTCTGTTTTGTGTTTTTAATAGGCCTACTAGTATTAAATGTAATTTTCACGAGCTAGTGACGTTTACAATAACAATTTATTAACTTTGTAGAAGCCTAATCACGTGTGTGTATATATATAAAATAAACACGACTTGTTTGAATGTGTAAACCCTTTGTTTTTTCTTTTTACTTTCAAACAGAAACAGAAACATTAGAAATCACGTGGGCTTCCATAAGGTACTTTACCTCTTTACCACACTAAGTTAGGAACCGCGCATGCGCCGTGCGATAATAAGGTACTCGGAGATGCGTGATTGGACAGCCTGTTGAAAATCCGAAAATACAGACTATGCGCAATAAGTCAAGAAGGTAGTCGATTGTTGTTAGGGCTGAGCACGGTTTTACCTAGAAACAACCAGTTAGGCTGAATAACCTCGTATGCGAATCAATAGTTAACTGTGGGGCTCGTAGAACACAGCGTGCACCCAGAAAGTGAGTGCTGATGAGGGTGTAGTATTGCCGTGTGTTGTACGCGCCCAGGTAACATTCTGATCTTGTTCCTGTCAAGACAAGGGATAGTGAACCAGGTTGGTATGTAGGTTTAGAAACTTAGAACGTTGAATTATTGTGTCTTGTTAGAAGTAGAGTTATTTCTTAAATCAACAATATACAGGGTGGCCCAAAATCTAGTTTGCCCACACATCTGTTGATTTACATCGCCAAGACCCGTTGGTCATTTCTCAGTCAGAGTGTCATTATTACAATAACGTGAATTATATGAAAAGTATACAAAATTTGGTAGACTGCCCCTTATAAAGAAATTGGTAGACTGCCCCTTATAAAGAAATTGGCAGACTGCCCCTTATACAAAAATTGGTAGACTGCCACTTATACAGAAATTGGCAGACTGCCCCTTATACAGAAATTGGCAGACTGCCCCACGTCAGGAGAGCAATAACTTACCAAAACAAAACACAACAAAGGTACATCAGGAGAGCATTAACTTATCAAAACACAACAAAGGTACATCAGGAGAGCAATAACTTATCAAAACAAAACACCACAAAGGTACATCATGGACTTGTTTTGGAAACAATAAGTGTGACATTATTTTTCCGACTATGTCAGTTTTAGATCTATTGCTAAACTTGTACGTCAATTTTCAGTGGATATCAGAAAGAATGGTTGAATTGAAACAATACCAGCACGTGAAGTTTGAAATGGGAGACTCTAGGATATTCCTTTCATTCAAATACTCTGCGTCTTTCGCTTGTTATTATTTTCTAATTTAAGAAATAGCATCTTCGCGTACGTAGAAGGACCTGGGGATCGAGTTTCATCTTTTTGTTTTACAATAGAAAGTTGATCTCATTGCAAACGATTTATCAGTCTCTGAGTTGTTGTTGCAGGCAGCACAAGGAAACATAGAGACGTGAAAACCTGCTTGTAATACCCCCCCCCTTCCCCTTCCTTCACAGAGATGACGCACATACTAGTAGCTACTACATTTACTGGTATAAAATATAAATATTGTTTTAAATTTATCTGGCTACTTTGTCATCAGTTACTTAAAAACTTTGGTCTGTATTATGAAGTAACCAACCACAATGTTTATTTATAAACTTTGGTCTGTATTGTGAAGTAACCAACCACAATGTTTATTTATAAACTTTGGTCTGTATTGTGAAGAAACCAACCACAATGTTATATCAGGAGAGCAATAACTTATCAAAAGAAAACACAACAAAGGTACATCAGGAGAGCAATAACTTATCAAAACAAAATACAACAAGGGTACGTCAGGAGAGCAATAACTTATCAAAACAAAACACAACAAAGGCTTTGTTAGTGCTTTATACTATCTATCAAATATATATAATAGTATGAATCCACCTTGTTAGTGTTTTATACTAACTATCAAACAGATATAATAGTATGAATCCACTTTGTTAGTGTTTTATACTATATCAAACAGATATAACAGTATGAATCCACTTTGTTAGTGTTTTATACTAACTATCAAACAGATATAATAGTATGAATCCACTTTGTTAGTGTTTTAGATCTAATGGTAAATTTCTATCAAACAGATATGATAGTATGAATCCATTAGTATAAAACACTAACAAAGTGGATTCATACTATCATATCTGTTTGATAGATAGTATAAAACAAGGTGGATTCTCTTCTTTAAATTCTTTATATAATATCAAGATTAAATTCATAACACCTCATGGTCATGTTTATAACACTTCAAGGTTAGCTTTATATAATATCAAGATTAAATTCATAACACCTAAAAACCTTTCAGCTGTCGTCTCTTAGCTACTTCAACGGAAAGCAACATAAAGAAATTGAAGGGTGAATATTAGTTCCTCTGAAGTTGTCGTTAGAACATTTACAACAACAACAACAAGAAAAGTAAAGTAAAGAAGTGAGAAATAAAGGGAGTCAAGTCTTTTTAGTGATAGATTTTTTTTAGCCTTTTCTTTCTTCGATTTTGGAGTTCTTTGGAGAAAATAGGACAAATTGGACAAGATCACAGATGGACAGTGAAATCTATCAAAGAGTTATTGGTTTTTAGTTCCCTACTTTCTCGCGCTATTTTTATATTAAGTTGTCCACTTAACAAGAAAGTAGGCCAAGCATTTGTAAAGATCCAACGGGAGTAAAACGTTATATTTGTTATAATGGGGGTTAAAGCGAATTGAAGTCAACCATTTTGTTCGCTCCTTTCTATTTTTTTACCTCAATGTGATTTTAAACCCCTTATATTTGCGATGACTTACTGCATTTAGAAGAAAAAAAATATTTTCTTAGAATTGTGTTTGATTGTTGTTAAGCACAAAACTGTTCCCTGTTTTTAGCCCTCAGACTTTTACTCATGTGACACAGGGGGCATATTCTTAGTAATTCTGAGAAATGGTACCTGTAGCTCTATCAAATTAGAAAAATTAAAAAAAGGTTTCTTAGTGATACAACACTTAACTTGGCCAATAATAACTGACGTTCAGTAATGTTTATTTAACAACACGTGAACTGAAGAAAAACAAAAAACTACGTAAAACGAAGTCATTATTTCTAAATGTCATTGATAGCAAAGAAAATTTTAAAATAGCCGTTTTACAACTGTTGCTACATAATATAATTTCATGAGCTTATAAAACTAACCTTCAGGTGTTATATATAGCTAACATTGAAGTGTTGTAAAGATAACCTTAATGTGTTATAAATCTAATATTGATATTTTATAAAGTTAAGCACGAAGTGTTATAAAGGAAACCTTGAAGTGTTATAAACATGACCATAAAGTGTTATAAATCTAATCTTGATATTATATAAAGCTAACCTTGAAGTGTTATAAACATGACCATGAGGTGTTATAAATTTAATCTTGATATTATATAAAGCTAACCTTGAAGTTTTATAAACATGACCATGAAGTCGTGAGTAACAAACGTAATGTCGTCCATTAGGAGGTAAGATAACAGCAGGGTTCACTACAGAGTGATTGTAAAAGTCCATAATAAAAGTAAGAGACGACAGCTGAAAGGTTTTTACGTCGTGAGTAACAAACGTAATGTCGTCCATTTGGAGGTAAGACAACACCAGGGTTCACTACAGAGTGATTGTGAAAGTCCATAAGAAAAGTAAGAGACGACAGCTGAAAGGTTTTTACGTTGTGAATAACAATAATAATGTCGTCCATTTGGAGGTAAGACAACACCAGGGTTCACTACAGAGTGATTGTAAAAATCCATAAGAAAAGTAAGAGACGACAGCTGAAAGGTTTTTAAGTCGTGAGTAACAAACGTAATGTCGTCCATTAGGAGGTAAGATAACACCAGGGTTCACTACAGAGTGATTGTAAAAGTCCATAATAAAAGTAAGAGACGACAGCTGAAAGGTTTTTACGTCGTGAGTAACAAACGTAATGTCGTCCATTTGGAGGTAAGACAACACCAGGGTTCACTACAGAGTGATTGTGAAAGTCCATAAGAAAAGTAAGAGACCACAGCTGAAAGGTTTTTACGTTGTGAGTAACAAAAATAATGTCGTCCATTTGTACCTACCACCTTAACGTGACAGTCTGATTGTACCTGCACCTTAACGTGACAGTAAAACAATCTGACAAAATTGTAACATCCATAGGTTAATTAATATATTATATAAACATGGTGTCAGGGTGTTTAAACCCTATAAGTCACACACCATTTTAACTTTATAATTCACGATGTTTAAAACCCCATAAGTCACAGAATTTAAACTTCACAAGTCACACTAGTTATACTCCACAAGTCACACCATTTAAACTTTATAATTAACTATGTTTGAAATAACACAAGTCACAATATTTAAACTTCAGGAGTCAGGGTGTTTAAACTCAACATTTAAATACTGAGTTGTTACGAGTCAGGGTGTTTAAACTCACATTTAAATAGTGAACTGTTACGAGTAAGGGTGTTTAAACTCCACAAGTCACACCATTTAAACTTTATAATTAACTATGTTTGAAATAACACAAGTAACAATATTTAAACTTCAGGAGTCAGGGTGTTTAAACTCAACATTTAAATACTGAG
>NW_013677809.1:4178-5343 GCF_000517525.1 Limulus polyphemus | reverse complement strand
CCCCCCAAAACTATCGCTTCAAAATAAGGGTGCATCTTATATTCCGAAAAATACGGTATCTTATTTCCTCCTTTAAAGTTTTAACAAGCTTGAACACTTGTACACTGTCGTAACTCGTAGGTCTACGCTACAAATGAAAACAAACATAAAACAAATCAACACACTTGTACAAGGTAACTCAATAAGGGTGATAGCTAAGACAGATCTAAATACTTAGCAAAACAAACCTACTTCCTGATTGAACTCTCTATCTTAAAATAATTAAAATAAATAAATTAATTAAAATTAAAATAATTCTACAATCGTCACAGTTATCTCATACTTATAATCTATTATCGAACTTGTGAGAAAACTTGACGTCAACTTAGAACTTTCAGGCGTTTTGCGTCATCTAACAAGCTGATTAGAACATTAAAATATAGGTTACAACAACAGGCAAAACGGGTCAGTTTTGCTCATTTTTACAGGAATATAAGACATACAGCTGATTGGTTAAGACTGGTATTAAGCCTACACAGTCTACGAAAAGAACCACGTGCCTGAATTTCGTCAGTAATCTCAGTGACCGAGTACCTGTTCTCATAACATTCTGAATGTTAAAAACGTTGCACGAAAGTTAATTCCCAAGTCTAATCTAGCTAATTTTAACTTTATTCAATCGACAATATTTTATCATATATTTTTTTCTGCTTCTTTGAATCCAACGCGGCATGACTAACACGAACGACACCTGGCGGTTGGACGCGTGTTTCTTTTAATCACTTTGAATAAGACATTTCCGTAAGTGTAACTTCACGCTCAAATTATGAGCATTTCCATCATTCTGTGAAGATGTAAAGGATTTTTTTCTACGATTGTCGATCCAAAACCAAAAGTTTGAAGTTAGGTTTGTATATCTCGTTTGTTATTGTCGATCCAAAACCAAAAGTTTGAAGTTAGGTTTGTATATCTTGTTTGTTATTGTCGATCCAAAACCAAAAGTTTGAAGTTAGATTTGTATATCTCGTTTGTTATTGTCGATCCAAAACCAAAAGTTTGAAGTTAGATTTGTATATCTCGTTTGTTATTGTCGATCCAAAACCAAAAGTTTGAAGTTAGGTTTGTATATCTTGTTTGTTATTGTCGATCCAAAACCAAAAGTTTAAAGTTAGGTTTGTATATCTCG
>NW_013677809.1:0-3178 GCF_000517525.1 Limulus polyphemus | reverse complement strand
AGGAAGACAAGCTCAAACACGATCTAATTTCAAATAAAGCTTTGTTTGATTAAATGCTTTTTTTTATTTCTCGCATCACAGCTTTTGTCTACTTACTGAATAATTTGCTGAAAAAAATGCTGATCTATACATTTCAAATCTAAATTTTCACAGTGCAACGCCGGGTAACTCAGCTAGTTGTAAAAGAAAGGCAAATTTTATCTCGTTACTTCTGTGTATTAGCACTTGCTGTATCTCATGAGGTATTCTCCGTACAACTGCTCCTTTTCAATTTCTCTCCGTGTTGCATATATTATCCCCGTAATTGTGACATTTAAAGTAGAAGTAGAAACGGCTTCACGGAAGATAACTTAATAACGACCTTACAGTAACTGACAGTTTTTCTTGGTGTACCATGTGCACGGTCATTAAGATATTAACCAGCTCGAGCTCGCCATCAGCAGTATAATGTAATGTTTTGTAAGCGCTCAAGTTGAACAACAGTAGTGCTTGAAGGACATTGTTAAAACTCTGTGTCTGTTCATTAAAAATCAAATAACTAGTATATAGTGGTTAGGCATTGTCTTTTACCAAAAAATAAAGAAACGAACCAACCGTAGTGAATGTTTGAAATCCGTATAATCTATTATAGTATCATTGACAAAGTACTGAAAATTAACAACTAATAACCTTATGTAGTATTAACAACTGATAACCTAATGTAGAATTAACAAGTGATAACCTAATGTAGTATTAACAACTGTTAACCTAATGTAGTATTAACAACTGATAACCTAATGTAGAATTAACAAGTGATAACCTAATATAGTATTAATAACTAATAACCTTGTGTACTATTAACAACTGATAACCTAGTGTAGTATTAACAACTGATAACCTAATGTAGTATTAATAACTAATAACCTTGTGTACTATTAACAACTGTTAACCTTGTGTACTATTAACAACTGATAACCTAATGTAGTATTAACAACTGATAACCTAATGTAGAATTAATAACTAATAACCTTGTGTACTGTTAACAACTGTTAACCTAACATAGTATTAACAACTGATAACCTAATGTAGTATTAACAACTGATAACCTAACATAGTATTAACAACTGATAACCTAATGTAGTATTAACAACTGATAACCTAATGTAGTATTAATAACTAATAACCTTGTGTACTATTAACAACGGATAACCTAATGTAGTATTAACAACTGTTAACCTAATGTAGTATTAACAACTGATAACCTAATGTAGAATTAACAACTGATAACCTAATGTAGTATTAATAACTAATAACCTTGTGTACTATTAACAACTGATAACCTAGTGTAGTATTAACAACTGATAACCTACTGTAGTATTAACAACTGATAATGACAATACAGTATCAATTCTTGCTATAACAATACAGTATCCATTCTTGCTATAACAATACAGTATCTATTCTTGCTATAACAATACAGTATCTATTCTTGCTATCACAATACAGTATCTATTCTTGCTATAACAATACAGTATCTATTCTTGCTATAACAATACAGTATCCATTCTTGCTATAACAATACAGTATCTATTCTTGCTATAACAATACAGTATCCATTCTTGCAATAACAATACAGTATCTATTCTTGCTATAACGCTAATGTATTCAATGTTGCTATAACATTACAGTATCCATTCTTGCTATAACATTACAGTATCTATTCTTGCTATAACGCTAATGTATTCAATGTTGCTATAACAATACAGTATCTATTCTTGCTATAACATTACAGTATCCATTCTTGCTATAACAATACAGTATCCATTATTGCTATAACAATACAGTATCAATTCTTGCTATAACAATACAGTATCCATTCTTGCTATAAAAATACAGTATCTATTCTTGCTATACCAATACAGTATCTATTCTTGCTATAACAATACAGTATCTATTCTTGCTATAACAATACAGTATCCATTCTTGCTATAACAATACAGTATCTATTCTTGCTATAACAATACAGTATCCATTCTTGCTATAACAATACAGTATCTATTCTTGCTATAATAATACAGTATCTATTCTTGATATAATAATACAGTATTTAGTCTTGCTATAACAATACAGTATCTATTCTTGCTATAACAATACAGTATCTATTCTTGCTATAATAATACAGTATCTATTCTTGCTTATAACAATACAGTATCTATTCTTGCTATAATAATACAGTATCTATTCTTGCTATAATAATACAGTATCTATTCTTGCTATAACAATACAGTATCTATTCTTGCTATAATAGTACAGTATCTATTCTCGCTATAACAATACAGTATTTAGTCTTGCTATAACAATACAGTATCTATTCTTGCTATAACAATACAGTATCTATTCTTGCTATAACAATACAGTACCTATTCTTCCTATAATAATACAGTATCTATTCTTCCTATAATAATACAGTATCTATTCTTGCTATAACAATACAGTATCTATTCTTGCTATAATAATACAGTATCTATTCTTGCTATAACAATACAGTATCTATTCTCGCTATAACAATACAGTATTTAGTCTTGCTATAACAATACAGTATCTATTCCTGCTATAACAATACAGTATCTATTCTTGCTATAACAATACAGTATCTATTCTTGCTATAATGTTAATGTATCCATTCTTGCTACAACAATACCGTATCTATTCTTGATATAACAATACAGTATCTATTCTTGCTACAACAATACAGTACCTATTCTCGCTATAATAATACAGTATCTATTCTTGCTATAACAATACCGTATCTATTCTTGATATAACAATACAGTATCTATTCTTGCTATAACAATACAGTATATATTCTTGCTATAACAACACAGTATCCATTCTTGCTATAACAATATAGTATTCGGTTGTGCTATAACAATACAGTATCTATTCTTGCTATAACAATACAGTATCCATTCTTGCTATAACAATACAGTATCTATTCTTGCTATAACAATACAGTATCAATTCTTGCTATAACAATACAGTATCTATTCTTGCTATAACAATACAGTATCTATTCTCGCTATAACAATACAGTATTTAGTCTTGCTATAACAATACAGTATCTATTCTTGCTATAACAATACAGTATCCATTCTTGCTATAACAATACAGTATCTATTCTTGCTATAACAATACAGTA
>NW_013677808.1:11222-12031 GCF_000517525.1 Limulus polyphemus | reverse complement strand
AACAACTAGAGTCAATAAGGACTCTAGCTGTTCAAGTCCATATGAAAACACACATCATAACAACTAGAGTCAATAAGACTTGAACAGCTAGAGTCAAGGTAAAAACAGAATTATAACAACTAGAGTCAATAACACTTGAACAGCTAGAGTCCATATGAAAACACACATCATAACAAACAGAGTCAATAACACTTGAATAGTTAGAGTCCATATGAAAACACACATCATAACAACTAGAGTCAATAAGACTTGAACAGCTAGAGTCCACATGAAAACACACATCATAACAATTATAGTCAAAATGAAAACAGAAATTATAACAACTAGAGTCAATAAGACTTGAACAGCTTGAGTCCATATGAAAACACACATCATAACAACTATAGTCAAGGTGAAAACAGAAGTTATAACAACTACAGTCAATAAGACTTGAACAGCTAGAGTCCACATGAAAACTTGGGTGCTGTTATCTTATTCCTGCTAGACTGGAAGCTGCCATAGGTTATAATAAGTTGGTATTCTGAACTCACACCAAATTCAGCTGAAAACAGAACTGTATGAGAGATTAGGCACTGACTACAATAGCTAAAAACCTTTAGAATAGTACTAGATATGATTGGAAAACCTTTAGAATGGTACTAGATATGATCGGAAAACCTTTAGAATAGTACTAGATATGATCGGAAAACTTTTAGAATAGTACTAGATATGATTGGAAAACCTTTAGAATGGTACTAGATATGATCGGAAAACCTTTAGAATGGTACTAGATATGATCGGAAAACCTTTAGAATAGTACTAGATATGAT
>NW_013677808.1:3801-11018 GCF_000517525.1 Limulus polyphemus | reverse complement strand
CGGAAAACCTTTAGAATAGTACTAGATATGATCGGAAAACCTTTAGAATAGTACTAGATATGATCGGAAAACCTTTAGAATAGTACTAGATATGATCGGAAAACCTTTAGAATAGTACTAGATATGATCCACAATAATTAGAATTCTATCTTACATCTCTTGTAAAAAAAATCTCAACAACATAGGTCTCAAAAAGAAATCACACATTTTTAGGCAATTTTTATCATCGTCCTGGAGACAATAAGTCTCACATACAAATCTTACCTGTCTAGGCATCCTTTATCATCTTCCTGGGGTTTAGATTCTGGGCATTCAGCAGACCTACCAGTAAGCATCAGTTAAGGGACAATAACATGATAGACTAGGTAATGTTTTCCTTATATTTATAAAAAAACAGATGTGTTGTAATATCAAGTGGCTTAAATCTGCATCATTTACCCTATGAAGACCAATAAGCACCTTCCAGGTGTTGAGTACATATCAAACTTTAAATTTTAAGTTAAAATAATAATTCTAGCTTAACAATTTTTAACACTGAAATATTTTACAAGTGAGATTTTATTTAACGTACAAAGAAGATGCTAATTCTATTCACCAACAATTCTTCCCTGTAAATAATAGTTATTAATTTTCTTTATAATTTTTATGGCCATCCCAAAGTATGGGTTTTATTGTAGTATTGGATAAGAAACAATCATACCTTGTAAATATAACTATCTATTTCTTATTTCTCATGTGATTATCTTCCTTCTCTGTTAGTAGTTTTATTACTACAGTCAACACTTAAATAAGACTGAAGAGAGCAGATTACGAGCTATTTACATCAACACAGAAGTTTAGAAAATTTAGAAACAAACCATACATATATATAGGAAATTTTTTCATAGATGCTTTTTACTTCCTGAAAAGAGTTTTATCTTGTTAAATTATATCTGTTGGAAAGCTACAGAAATTTTCTTCAATGAAAAGACATCAGATAAGCCTAATTAGGTTCAACAAGCATGGAAAAATGTCCTTACTGTTAAATTTATCATATTTAGACAGTGCAAACAAATAAAATTATTTATTGAAAAGAAACTATATTTAGGAGCTATGAATTGTTATTAACCAAGAATAGTGTTAGCCATTTTGAAATGCAAGGTCCTAGGTCACCATTATGTGGTTTTTCTTATCATTCATGGGTAGAAATGTTGACTACTGTAATCAGCAGTAAAACAAAATACATGGCCTGACTAACTAATGAATGAATATTTGCTGTAAAAATTCTTACCAATGCTATAAGTGTGGCTACCAATTTGGCCACCAATTTTGATTTCATTTAAGTCGCACACTCAGTCCTATTTTGGCTGAACCTTTTTTTCACACCTAAGGTGTTTTGGATTAGATATCAGGACTTGTTGTCAATATGCACCAACAAACCACAGCGTGTAATAAAGTTACACTCAATAGTAACCAACATTAGCTTTAGGATAGCAACCCTATTATTCAGAACAGATCTTTACTTTACAGAACCAATCAGTGTTAATAACTTCCTTTATAGTAATGCCAAGGAATTTAGATTAACAATTTCTTGTCATCAACCCCATGCATTTGGTACAGCCGTATAAAGCATCATCATTATTTATGATAATTGATAAGTTAATATCACCTGATACTTAATTCTCTTTAATTAGGATAATTTCATAAAATTTGTCTCGAAAAGTTGGCAATCAATAACCAATAATAACCATCCACCCCCCTATGATCCTTTTGAAAACTTGAGCTAGAAACTGTTAATCTAGTTTGCTTGGCCTAACCAATACTTGTGTATCTGCTCGTCCTTTTACCTTATAGTTTTGCTGCTCTAAGTCAGCTGTCTTTAATCCAAATGACAAATAACTAAAAATGGTCAACTTTTACTCTCAGGTGAAGCTGTAGGAAAAATGGTAGACTGATATTTGATGTGACTTTTTACATAGATGTGTGCAACAATTTTCATTAAATTTGAGTGGTTGTTGTTGAATAACTTTGCACACGTGGCTTATATTTACACCACATCTAATTGTAGGTTGTAAAGATCTGTCAGTGTACCAAATCTGAAAAAAATCTATAAAAGTTAAGTATGTTTTTCTATCAAATAAAGTTTCTGTACTTTTGGTGTAAAGAAAAAATAAAAAGGAAGAAACTAAACAAAATTAGCGATATCTCAGGTATTTCCTAATGGATTGTCTCCAAATTTAGTATGTGATAGTTTGGATTACAACAGTTCAAGCTACAAGAGGTGGAAAATTGCTATAATTTAAACTCCTGTTAATAACAACACAGAGTGTCCTGCAGGTTGCGCTGCTAGACACACTACCATGAGTCTGGATTAATTTTCCATGCAATTTTGATAAGTATATTCATCATTGTGAGACTGAAAAATCACTGATACTACCCCTCTGGTCTGGAAAAGTTTAAAGTAATATCTAGACATAACATCAACGTAAAGTTATAAAAAGTATATTTTTCTCATAAATATAAGTAATGCCATGTTTTCATACAATATTTGTATATATTTCTGTTAGTCCTGTAAATTAATATATAAAAAACTTCCATTAGTACTAGAACGTAAAGGATATTTACAATATGCTTCTTGTTTACATGCATTTCTCTGTGCCTGTCTACAGATGTCCCCTGTAATAATCAAACGGCATCCCCGACAGCATGGAGAATTCTTATCACTGGAAAAAAAAAACTAATAAGCTGAAACTTCTACAGTATCCACTAACAGATAACTCAACCGTTTAATCAACTTCTACACTATCCACGAACAGATAACTCAACCGTTTAATCAACTTTTACACTATCCACTAACAGATAACTCAACCGTTTAATCAACTTCCACACTATCCACGAACAGATAACTCAACCGTTTAATCAACTTCCACACTATCCACAAACAGATAACTCAACCGTTTAATCAACTTCCACACTATCCACAAACAGATAACTCAACAGTTTAATCAATTTCCACACTATCCACGAATAGATAACTCAACCGTTTAATCAACTTCCACACTATCCACGAACAGATAACTCAACCATTTAATCAACTTCCACACTATCCACGAACAGATAACTCAACCGTTTAATCAACTTCTACAGTATCCACGAACAGATAACTCATTCGTTTAATCAACTTCTACACTATCCACGAACAGATAACTCATTCGTTTAATCAACTTCTACACTATCCACGAACAGATAAATCAACCGTTTAATCAGCTTCTACACTATCCACGAACAGATAACTCAACCATTTAATCAACTTCCACACTATCCACGAACAGATAACTCAACCGTTTAATCAACTTCTACACTATCCATGAACAAATTTTTCAACTATTTAAGTACTAAACTTTTAACCTACTGAAACTTTATAAAATATTTTTTTATTAAAATCCAGAATAATTCTATTTTATCTAAGATGACGAAAGCTACACTTGTATCATGATACACTAACCCAGGTCAATATCAAAACTATCATATCATATTGCAATGATCTTTTAAGCAACAACATACAGAAAGTATTATTAATAAAATAAAAATAGCTTATGTATTATGATAATTTCTGAATAATATCACAAAATATGATACAAAAGTTTTCAACTAAAAAAATTTAATGATTAAATTTAGCATAATACGATTTTTAATATAAAAAAAACAATACTGTTACAACAGCAGAGGTCACGCAATGCTGGGAGCATGTGCACTGAAGTTTCTAGAAGGATCGTGATTTAGTGGCCAACCTCACAAATGTCCCAGCGTTTGCTAGATGCCCTCTTTTTTAGTATATAAACCAGAGAAAGATTGAAGAGAAAGAATCGAGTCAAGCGAGCAGTAGGCACCGTAAGTAAAGTGTGTGAATGATAGCGTGTGTTTATAAAAGTAGTTAACTTTAAAGTAACTGTGGAAATTAGGTGTATTACAAAGTTTGTAACAAGAAAGAATAAACTAGTTTTAATTAAGAAAGAACTCGTATCGCTGAAGTTTCTCAGAAAACAAGCAGATACGTAACAGTATTACACAGACCTGCATATAGCACTGATACTAGGATTAATAACAAAACACTACTACACAAACCAGTACACATCACCATTCCTAAGATTAATAAAAAACAATACTACACAGACCTGCACACTGCACCGTTTCTAAGTTTAATAAAAAAAACAGTTACTAAGATTAATAAAAAAAACACTACTTCACAGACCTGCACACAGCACTGTTTCTAAGTTTAATAAAAAAACCACTACTACACAGACCTGCACACAGCACCATTCCTAAGTTTAATAAAAAAAAACAATAATACACAGACCTGCACACAGCACTGTTCCTAAGATTAATAAAAAAAAAACAATACAACACAGACCTGCACACAGCACCGTTCCTAAGCTTGCAGTCGGTATCACAACAAGGGTCATTATCTTCACTGCCAATCAGCCCTGCGTCACACTGCTCATTTTCTTCGACCAGCGAGTTACCACAGAACGACGCTTCTGGCTCTGAATGAAAAATTAAATGTGCTATATGATGTAGCAGGAAAAGTTAGTTTGGTATTCGTTAATTCATACAACATAGTTTACACACTGAAGCAAACAAGGGAGAAAAAACGAAATGTTTTGTGCATACCAGAGAAACACTTTTGAGCTTTGGCTTCAAGAACAGCAAAGATGGACCTTCTGCTACAGGGAGAAAACATCTAAAAGAAATAGAGAAAAACGAGTGTGACAAACTATGACAATATAAAACTATGAGATTCTAGTTATAATAAACATATGCTTGGTACTAACAATAAACACGGTTATCATTTTCATCAGTGGATAATTTTTTCTCATTCCATCAGTGGGTTTGATGCTAAGAACATGTTATTTTACATGGCAAGAAATATAGTGGTAGATACAAGTAACCTGTGACGATTGTAAAACGCTCCGTCAGCAGTAAGTTTATGGACTTAAAATTCTAAATTTGGAGTTTGATTCCCCTCAGTGAATGAAACAAATAATTAATTGCACAGCTTTGAGATAAAAAAACAGCTGCATTCGTGAAAACAAAAAACAAAGTTTGTTGAATTTCAGAATCTTTTAAAAACTATCTTACAGCATGTAAAAGTACAGAAATTTCTGTTACTTCAAACTATTAACATTTGGAAAATATGATACTGTTGTAGAAATCAAATTGTCAGAGAAAGAAACTAAACAAGCAGAATCTGATGGACTTAGATATAAATCATGAGTGTGTGTTAACTACACCTAACTTACTGACTGTCTCAAAATTCATGGACCTACAATGTGTGACACATCAATGGAAAACTGTACACAATAGATCTTAATTTTACTACATCTGGAAATTCCTCTACATGAGCTCAATAAATCATCAAAAAGACAACAACAGTAATTAAACCCACTACTACTATACTATGTTTAAGAATAACAACAACAATAAAACCCACTACTACTATACTATGTTTAAGAATGACAACAACAGTAATTAAACCACCTACTACTATACTATGTTTAAGAATGACAACAACAGTAATTAAACCCACTACTACTATACTATGTTTAAGAATGACAACAACAATAAAACCCACTACTACTATACTATGTTTAAGAATGACAACAACAGTAATTAAGCCACCTACTACTATACTATGTTTAAGAATGACAACAACAGTAATTAAACCCACTAGTACTATACTATGTTTAAGAATGACAGCAACAGTAATTAAACCCACTAGTACTATACTATGTTTAAGAATGACAGCAACAGTAATTAAACCCACTACTACTATACTATGTTTAAGAATGACAACAATAGTAATTAAACCACCTACTGGTTAAGACTGATGTGTTTAAAAGTAGCTCTAACGTTACTGTGATACTTCTTAACTATCCTTGAAATGATCAGGTTCTGCTGGTTAAGACTGATGTGTTTAAAAGTAACTCTAGCTTTACTGTGATACTTCTTAACTATCCTTGAAATGATCAGGTTCTGCAATAATCTGGGTTATAATCCACAACAGATTACCTTGTTGTTTCGGTCATAACCACTAACAGAATATGTGTACATTAGAAAAGATCCACCGTGCCGAGAGTTGGGGGAACATTCTGGAATGTCAGGATCATGCTCACTTCCCCAGTTGTGGCCTGTTTGTGTTAATAAGTACACATCATAAGACATTCTGTTAGTTCCTGTATATTAGGTATTATAATTCAAAATATATATATATATTATTTCATAAGAAAAGTATATAAATTTTGACAGCAAAATGAATGAAGAGTCAAGTTAAAACAGTGTTTACTGAAGAGTCAAGTTAAAACAGTGTTTACTGATATAAAATTATTTGCAGCTCTAAAAATATGTGAAATACAGAATTAAATCATTTATAATGATATAATGACCAGGTTAAAAAAAGATTCTTAGCAAACTTTACAAGGAGAATGACTAAATTTGTGGTGGAACCTACAGATCTGTACATAGACCTACGTGAAAATCAGCAAAAATTGAAAGTATTTTGTTTGCTATCAAATGAGTAATCTGTTTTATTTCATTAATTTCTATGATATAATTTGTCTCAAGTTTGTTTTGACAGAAGAAAATATTTTCTTTCATCATCAGATTCTGTTCCATCACTGAGAAAACATGAGACAAACAAATAAAAGGATGACATTTTACTTACCAAATTCTTTTCCATCGATGTAGGAAAACATGTAAAGAAATGAAATCAAAAACACGTTAGAAACATGATTCTAGCAAAAGCAATTTTGTCAGCTCACTTCCATAAAGCCTTGATAAAAGACAATCATTTCTGTGAACAGGTGAATGTTGTTACATTATTAATTAAAATTAACGTAAGATTCAAATTCAGTGTGATATCGCAGATGGAACTTTATATCGAGATATTTAATGAAATGACATAAATACCTAGTGTTTAAAAGATAAAGCATACCAAGTAAATGAATGGAATTAACAAAATTTGTGGCTCTTCAAATAATATATGCTAACAAGAGACGTATTTATTTATAGTTAACACAATACAAATCTATGTGAGTATTAAAGGCTAGAAGAAAAATCTCAAACAGATTAATTTAATGTGTAAAACAAAAATCAACAGCATTCTATATATTATGTCAGTTTTAAATAAATTAGAATACAAAGCCAATGGCACGGATTACAGACAAAATTGTGGCAAAGCC
>NW_013677808.1:0-2988 GCF_000517525.1 Limulus polyphemus | reverse complement strand
CAACAACATTTTGACAATATCAACACCACAGATTACAGACAACATATTAACAAATCACAACATAGATATCAACAACATTTTGACAATATCAACACCACAGATTACAGACAACATATTAACAAATCACAACATAGATATCAACAACATTTTGACAATATCAACACCACAGATTACAGACAACATATTAACAAAGTCACAACATAGATATCAACAACATTTTGACAATATCAACACCACAGATTACAGACAACATATTAACAAAGTCACAACATAGATATCAACAACATTTTGACAACATCAACATCACAGATTACAGACAACATATTAACAAAATCACAACATAGATATCAACAACATTTTGACAATATCAACACCACAGATTACAGACAACATATTAACAAAGTCACAACATAGATATCAACAACATTTTGACAACATCAACATCACAGATAACACACAACATTCTGACAAGACTATCATATTAGTTCCTTATTCCATTAAAAACAAGATCCCCATACCATGAGCTGTTACAAGATCGGCTTCTCTGGTGATTACACGTTTACCATAATGATTTCTGGAAGTGCTTAATCCAGAATTTAAGTAAAGGGTGTGTCCGTTCTTTACGTATCCTACAGCACAGATATTAAAAATATTTTTTTAATTAGTTTTTTTAAAAAATAACAATCTATGAAATGAAATGTTTGAAATATGCCTTAAAATACACAGAGCATAATAAAGCAATTACTATTTTTTTTATAAGGAAACACTTCTCAACAAGCAACCCTTTTTTACAATGAGAATAATCTATAATAATGAAACCTTTCAATCACATGCTTAGTTGAATAACCTTTTACAGTTACAATGTTTTAAGATAATTCAAAGCCCAATATTTTATTTGTGAAATGGCTTTTAAAACAAACAGAATATACTACACCTTTCTCAAATTAACCAAACGTTTAAACAGAATATACCATTTTAAGATCACAGTCTAATTTACAAAAATTTTGAAAGATCATTAATTGGATGAGGAAAGATGGGGGTGAAAGAACTTGTCTCAATCCACGGACAATTAAAACATTGTAATATTTCTTCAAGAGAGAAATATTAATTCTGTAGGCTAACAAAAAATATTTGATATTTTTAATTTTTGATAGTATTTTAGAATAAATAGGACAACTCTAAATTAGACAGTATTTAAATTTTACATAGTTCAATATATTTTAGAAATCGTATCCAAGCAACTAAGAATCAATCTCATAGATATTTTACTGTATACTACAGCTAATATTTCCTCCTGTTATGGTTAAGTATCCTTCTTTAAAAAGGCTTAGTGATTAACTGATGTTGCTTCAATATATACACTACTGCAGAAATATTTAATGATCTCTAATTCAGTAGTGTGTAATATTGTATAAGAATTGTTAGACATCAATTCAAAATTTGAACAACATAATTTTTGGGAAATCAATCAATTGAAGGATCCGGATTTGTCCGAATACTCCATCTTTAAATGCATTTTCCTAGAATAATAATAATGTTTCAGTAGTAATTAAAACAATGTTGAGGTTTAGAAAAAAGTTGATTGTTTAATTAAATGAACAAAAAGTCAACGACATTTTATATATACACACATTTCGCCAAGAAAATTCTTCAATGTTACGTTTATAATTCAGATGATCTAACAAACTGAAAAACACACTACATAACAGTTACATTTATAATTCAGATGATCTAACAAACTGGTGTGTTTTCAGTTTATTAGATCATCTGAATTATAAATGTAACTGTTATGTAGTGTGTTTTCAGTTTATTAGATCATCTGAATTATAAATGTAACTGTTATGTAGTGTGTTTTTTACATAACAGTTACATTTATAACTCAGATGATCTAATAAACTGAAAACACACTACATAACAGTTACATTTATAATTCAGATGATCTAATAAACTGAAAACACACTACATAACAGTTACATTCATAATTCAAATGATCTAATAAACTGAAAACACACTACATAACAGTTACATAGCAATGGTGTATTATTTAGCTGGTAGTTTCCCATAATGACAGTACTCCAACCAAGTATTTTAAATATTAAAGTTGAACTTTAACTCTTTTCATGCTCGGGTGTACCTGTTGCATGGTTTATTTTAGTGCATTATGAAAACAAAACCAATAGATGAAATAATTTGAAAATTCAGAAATTTCTAAGGATCTTCACAATAGAATATTTTTATAAGTAATATCTGTATGAATTCTCAGCTTTGAAAATTCAAGATAATACATTTTTTTCAGGAATAATTAAAAATGTCAACCTTTGTTGTAAATTTAAATTACAGATTTTGCTGTCTTCTAGCATTCTTTTAAAACTTTCCAATAAAGTTTCTATTTAATAAAACTGTATCTTTGTTTGGATTTAAAAAAAAACACTTTCGCTGGTGAACAATGACTATTATATTGTATCAAAATTATAAGCAAGCTTTCGTTTAAAATTGTTAATCAGGTTTCATTTGATACAAAAGGATGGTTTCACATAGGTGTAATGTTGCAGTGGAAGATTTCATAAAGGATTGGAACAAGTGGAAGTGGGGAACTCATAAATTGGACCCACGATCAAATAGGACGAATGCCGAGATGATGTTGATGAATACGTTTTAAACCCATTTTTTGACATTTCTTTTTCTATACAAGCAGTTACTCAGGCCAACACAACAGCCTTGTCTCAAAACAAAAGGTGACGTGGTCAAGTGCAAAATGATTTAACTAAGCCTACTTCATCTTGTTCCAAATCAAGTACAAAATGATAAATCAAGATTTTTGTATGCTTTAAAAAAAATCAGGACTGTAACCATGGCAGAACAAATATCTAATAAAATATTACCAAACTAAGCTCTTATCTTTACATTCCAAGCTCTAAGTGAATCTGGTGAACCTAGTAACATATCACCAAGCTAAGCTCTTATCACTTCATTCCGAGCTCTAAGTGA
>NW_013677807.1:4056-11963 GCF_000517525.1 Limulus polyphemus | reverse complement strand
GGGGAATGTAATGTGTGTATGGATAGTGAGTAACTGAACTGCAGTCGGAAGTATTGTTGACGTTCGTTGATTAGCGTTTGTTTTAACGCGATTGTTGAAGTTGAGTGTATCGCAGAGTTATATTCGGAAAGAATAAACCGGTTTTATTAAGTAAAGACTTGTGTCGTTAAAGTTTCGTTGGAACGAAGTTACGGAAAAATCAATTAATAAACGGGGACGTAACAATATTAATATCTACATGATTTAGGTTAACTACAGTGTTTTCCATAGATTGGTTAGGGTATAAATATCGCTAATATCTCTGCCTTTTCTAGCTTCTTTCTTCCATAATACCAAGCATTTTAACTCGTCATATAGAAATCTGTCCCTTACATAAAAATAGTAGCCGAATCACATAAAGCAAGTTAAACAATCAAGAATATTAAATTGCTTCTTGAATTAGAAACAAACAAAAATAAAGAAACTTTCTTCTTCCACATATTCACCCGAAATATTTTTAAAAATGTTCAAGTTATTAAATGCAAGTAACATTATTAGATAAAAGAAATAAATAAGATAAAATTATTGATTCAGAAATTTTTTCAAGCAAGCCCATTAATTAATGATTCATTTATAATCAGGGCAAATGAAAAATTTGGAAGATAGAAAGCGTTTTCTAAATGTAATTAGGTTATAAACAATAAAACACATTTCACTAACAGAGAATATATATTTATATATCATTTTGTCAATTATTAGCACAATAGATGGCACTACCTTCGTATTTAAACGAGTTACTGGCTAAATTGATTTAAATGTCGCTATTCATATTAACGATTAAATCCTTTTTTTTCTTCTTAGTATTATTATCCTAATTTAAGTTAATTTAACTACGTTAGTTTTTTACCATTTTTTCTTCTTTTTATGTGATATTTTATTCGATAATAATTGTTTTATACAGTATTTAAAAGATATTTGGCTTACTGGAAAGTAATTTTGAAGTCGTGTAGTTACACCATAAAGATACAAGATATGAGCGCAAAGCATAAGAAAATATAATTGGTGTAAAAACGAACAAAGAACATGAACTTCACCAGTTCTACGAATACAAGGTGAAAAAAACACAATATTTAATAGTGCGAAGTGAAATCAAACGTAACCAGTGTGTTAACACTTTCATCCACTTGTGTAATTCAAACCGACGGTCACTACCGGTTATGTGTCGTCCAGGCGAGGTCTGGATTTGACTTTGACATCATAAGTTAACAAAAAGTAAAACAGGTATATTCTTAAATGCTTTATTCATATATTATAAGTAACAGATTTTCAAGCGTTGTAGTTATCCATTATGATTGAAATCCATTGCGCTCTGAAATAAATAATAAGATATATTTTATTGGATTTTTTTACGATAGTTTATACTTTCTGCCGTAAGGTGGTAAAGAAGTACTTTTCAACTTACGAATTTGTGGCGTATGAATATTAAACAGCTCGAAATTCTAACTTAACTTCAATGATTTATTTTAGGAGTGTGGTTTTCAAAATTAATAGTAAAATAAGCGAATGGTCAACTGTGTAAATTAAACAGGGTAATTTTCATTACAAATGATATAAATGAACATTTGTATATCCATATTCTGATCATTCACTGGTCTATATTTCAGTTCAAAATAATTTTATTTTAATTTACACTTACTTATATTACCAACAGTACCTTCTCTTTTTCTTTCTTTTTTTTTTTTCCAAGACTGTTCGTTTGTTTCTTACGGATATTCGTGTAAAGCTACACATAGCTATCAACGATAGTCATTTCTAGTTTTGAAATTATTGACTGGAGGAAAGGTAGCTAGTCAACAACAAGACTCACCGTAAATTCGTAGATTGTCTAATTGAATAGCGGGATTTGACCGTTATTGTTATAGCATATCCACGGCAGCAAAGTGCAGAGCGCAATTTTGCGATAACGGTACTCGAACTACGGACCCTCGATTCGCAGAGCGACGCGCTAAACACTAGGCCACGCGTGGCCCTTTCCTAGATCAAGAAGAAGATAATAGGAAATTCCTCTTAATAGCTTTTATACCGTCACGTGCAAACCTTCAGGCGTTAAGGACGTAGAATGTGTTCGTTGACCAAAATACCATTAGAACAAGTTTGTTTGTTTAAGTTTCGCGCGCAAAGCTACATGAGGGCTATCTGCGCTGGCAAACCCTAATTTTGAAGTGAAAAACTAGAGGTGAGGTAGCTAGTAAACACCACCCACCGCCAATTCTTGGGCTACTCTTTATCAAAAAAGGGCGAGCATATTCAGCGCTGGGTTTCGATCCCACGATCCACAGATTTCTAGTCCAGTGCCTTTAAACAGTACAAACCCAAGAAATATCAGTTTATTTTATAAATAACCTTATGAAAAGGAACTCAGCAAATACTTAACTATGATTATTTTGACTAAGTTGAAATATCTTTAAAGTTATTTGATTGGCGAGAGTAAGCAGCACGTGACCATTACAGTACGAGAAGGCTTGAAAGGTCAAAGAAAATTCAGCTTAGTTTTATTTTCAGTTGTTTTTAAAACAGGTAAATCAACAGGTTCCACGTCATTGTAAGATTTATTTTATCTTTTTAAACTTTAAATTTTCCTTAAAAGTTTTATATGTACGTAAAATATTTTTAGCGTAAATTTAATGTGGTATACGTCATAGAAAATAGGGGAAACATAATTTATACTTAGTGACACGTGCTTCGAAAATTAGCAATATGAATTTATGTTGCGTTATATACAACTCTTGGATATAACAATAACATTTACTTTAAAATGACAATTGCATAAAAACTTGGATGTTTTCTGTATTTTTTTTAATATTTAAATTTCGAATTCTAAGAGCCTAATTCATGTTGTTTTATTGGCAGCGTTTTATCATCTTAGGGACTTGTGCCCCTGGTGGCTTAGGAGTGAACTTCTGTATTTATTGCGCTAAATTTCAAAGTTTGATCTCTGCGGTTGGAACAGCGCAGGTCATTCACTGTGCATATTAGCGGTTAATAACAAACAAACTTAGGCACGTATCAGTTTTAGCTCAGTTTGAACCTGATCGTTTATAATATATTACTGTGCTGTTTTCAGGAAGATATTGATCTATTGACATATATTTTATAAGGTTTAACTCACTTGTACTGGAAAGATAGCGTCTTGTAATAACATAGATTGTTATCAGTTATGACTCGACTGTATTGGAAGGGTATTATTGTCTCGTGCGAATTATTATTTGGTATTAGTGGAGTATTTATCGTCTTATTTTAGTTTGAAGTTTTATTTCACATTCTGAGAAGAGTTTTTCCTTGTTTGAAGTTTTTCTGCATCTCTGTTTAAACTAATTGCTTTTATTGATCTCACTTCCAAGTTTTTATACTTTTTTTTTGCAGTTTAGTTATATTCTATAGAACTGAATCCTCTTTCACAATTTTTGCGTTAGTAACCCATGCATAAAATTATTATTTCGTTTCAAATTATAGAACTTCAACCTTGACACAAACTTGAGCATGTCACCTAGCGTCATTTAGAAGAACTAGTTTCGTAATATTGAAGAAATAGGCCTAGCGGTATGTAAGTGCTTTGTATTATCACCACGTCCAACAAGCAACTTTTCCTAGCTAAATAACACGTAATTATGAAAACGTGACGATAAGATTTATGGTATTTTCTATACTGTAAAGAAAAACTGGGCCCTCTGTTGGGCGGATTCTGACCTAGATGTTTGTCTTTTTTTTTAAAGTCAACCTCGTTAAAGTTTGCGTCAGTTATCATACAATATTATATATTTTAATTCAATGTATAGAAAATGTTTCTTATTTAAAAACAAAAAAGATTCATGATTTCTTGTTGACCTTGTCCTCTTGACCTGTCAGAAACTTAGGTGACAACTTGTGAATAGAGGTGTTTGCATTTAAATTGCAAGTCAGTTTCCACATACTGTTTTCGATATTTCATCCAGAAAAGTTGCTGGTGTTCAAATTTGGCACAGAATGATAATAATAATAAAAAAAGATGAATTACAATAGGTTGTCAGTAGCTTGGAAACCATCTCATGCTGAATGTGACCTGTCACTATGGGAACTGTTACTATGGTAACAGTTAAAAATATCTTTCTATAGTTATGATGTATCGTGGTAACGGAATAATGTTAAGATGCGAGCTGTTACTATGGTAACAGTTAAAAATATCTTTCTATGGTTATGATGTATCGTGGTAACGGAATAATGTTAAGATGCGAGCTGTTACTATGGTAACAGAACAATTTAACGTTAAAGGAAGTTCGAAAGATTAAAACCGTATTAACGTGTAAGGCTAACTACAAACATGTTTTATAACACCAGTCTTCGCAAGGGATGGAGTTGTCTGTCATTCACACCTTCCCCTCAGAGCCCCACTGGCCCGAAGCAGCTTATTTTGAATTAAGTGGTCCCTCCCCTCAGAACCTTGTCGTCGTAGGTTGTCAGAAATAAAGGGTTGGTTGAACGTAGCGGGAAGAAAGAGATTGTCTTGTTTCCTACACAACGGCCTCATTAAAATACTAACAACGTTTTATTTCTCATAATTATAGATGGCTACAGATACAAAGTTCTTCTTATAAACTGGTTCCAGAGAAATAATTACTGTTCTACAACCACTAGTTTAATTGTTCTCAGAACCTTTCTCTCTTTCTATATATATATATATATATAAGTAAAATACAAGACAAGAGAATAAAGCGATATTATAATTAGACCTCTGAGGCTAGCAGTAGGAGTTGACTGTCTTTGGACTTATGAGACTAGCTGTAGGAGTTGACTGTCCTTGGACTGATGAGGCTAGCTAAACAAGTTGACTGTCCGTAGACCTATGATACTAGCTGTAGGAGTTGACTGTCCGTGGATCTATGAGGCTAGCTGTAGGAGTTGACTGTCCGTGGACCTCTGAGGCTAGAAGTAGGAGTTGACTGTCCGTGGACCTACGAGACTAGCTGAACAAGTTGACTGTCCGTAGATTTATGATACTAGCTGTAGGAGTTGACTGTCCGGGGACCTCTGAGGCTAGCTGTAGGAGTTGACTGTCCGTGGACTTATGAGGCTAGCTGTACAAGTTGACTGTCCGTAGACCTATGATACTAGCTGTAGGAGTTGACTGTCCGTGGACCTCTGAGGCTAGAAGTAGGAGTTGACTGTCGTGGACCTCTGAGGCTAGAAGTAGGAGTTGACTGTCCGTGGACCTATGAGGCTAGCTGAACAAGTTGACTGTCCGTAGACCTATGATACTAGCTGTAGGAGTTGACTGTCCGTGGACCTCTGAGGCTAGCTGTAGGAGTTGACTGTCCGTGGACCTATGAGGCTAGCTGTAGGAGTTGACTGTCCGTAGACCTATGAGCCTAACTGTACGAGTTCACTGTCCGTAGACCTATGAGGCTAGCTGTAGGAGTTGACTGTCCGTACACCTAAGGGTAGAGTAGCATCACTGACTTAAAAATAGCGTTTTGTAACCTTCTAAAACAAATGATTTTTATCGTCAATGAATATCACGTACAAGCCTAACTTTCTGCAACCATAGGTTTATTTATTCATATGCTGAGGCTACTCTAGATTATCCAGATACGTCGGGCTACTCTAGGTTATAGAGTACCCCGACGTATCTGGATAACCTAGAGTAGCCCGACGTATCTGGAGGTTATCCAGATACGTCGGGCTATTCTAGGTTATCCAGATACGTCGGGCTACTCTAGGTTATCCAGATACGTCGGGCTACTCTAGGTTATCCAAATGCAACACATTCTTAATAAAAAGAACGTTACCAACTATTCCTACTTCCCTCGGATTCTATACATCCCGTGAACAACTATTTCTACTTCCCTGGGATTCTGTACATCCCGTGAACAACTATTCCTACTTCCCTCGGATTCTATACATCCCGTGAACAACTATTTCTACTTCCCTGGGATTCTGTACATCCCGTGAACAACTATTCCTACTTCCCAGGGATTCTATACATCCCATGAACATAACCTCAATCTCAGATGTGACTTCTTCTCATAGAATATATTGTTGCGTCAGCGAGGTCACGTGTTTAGTGTCACGCCACCTGTTTCTAGAAATATCCTGTTCCTTCAAGAATACCCTAGCATTTACTAGATATGGGAGTAGTCTGGTATATATAATGAGTAATTGAATGTATGCGGACAAAATATTGTTGGTCACGTGAGATATAGCGTTTGTTATAGCGCGACTGTTGAAATTAAGTGTATCGTAAAGTTGTATTCGGAAAGAATAAACCAGTTTTATTAAGTAAAGACTTGTGTCGCTTCGGAACGAAGTTACGGAAAATCAATTAACAAACGGAGACGTAACAATATTATTAAGAAAATCGAAACTTCATGTAAAATTCGGATATTTTTAGCCATAAAATAACTACGATCGGAGAGCAGATAGCTTTACCCTTGTTGTTACACAATTCTATAGGTAGATCAAACCAGGAACAGGTTTGATTTTTTGTAAATTATATCAAATTTCTATAATAAACTCAACTTGAGATTTTGATGTGATCCATAGATGAGGGTTAACCTGACAGAAATCAGTATCTATAATCACATCACAGACCAGCAAATCATGACACACGTTTCCAGTTATGTATAATACCATTTTCTTCTTGAAAGTAATTTTATCTGTTGAATAACAATTCTTTAATATTACGACGAGTAAGCAGGTGGGCGGGTTTTGATATAATTAAATACGTATTTGTTAACTGGCTGTCAGTCATTCCTTCACCTCTCTCTCTCTCCATTATATACGAGAAACGCAAGATTTAAGTTGAAATTTTAACCACGTCATTTCACTTTCCGGGTTCCGTTTCTAACACGTCGGCAAAACCCAAATTTTGTAATCTTCTTCCGTTATCTCTACTGTTGGCAGGGCGCGGGAATAATTAAATAAAACAATTAGTGAAACACGAAGATTCTTTGTTGTTAGTTATGACGAATACAAAACCCAATGATCATATTTCTAGTTATGACGACCACCACGTGGCGGACAGCCAAGTAACTACGCAACAAAGGAAACTGACAAAGTTTTTTTTTTTAAAAAAAGAATATAATACACAATTTTGCAATAACAGGAAAATATCGTAACACCCTGCGCGCCACCAGTTGACGTTGTGAACACACACAAATTAAAGTAATGCCAAAATTAACTTTTTTTTTTTTCCCTCTCCCTTTTTACTATCGAAATGGGTTAGCATTAATTATTTGTTGTTGTTACTATTGTTACACTGTTTTATCTCTAGCGACTGAATGACCAGATTTATAAAACTTGCAATGGGAAACGAGAAATATAATTGTTTAGTAACTCCCGGATAACACACTCACGACCTGCAGAGATGGCGGGAAACACCTACACACGTAAACATATTCGTCCCTCTGACGGCCTTGAAGACAGTGACGTAACATTTGTGAGAAAGTGCCTTTTGACCAATCAGCATTTAGGTTTTAGACAATTTTTTTTTTTCCCTGAAGTTGAAACCTATTATTAAAATTCAAGGAAAAACAACAGGAGCAGAGTTTTTAATTTGCGTTATAACAATTTAACGTATGACATCACATCAAAAGGAAGTATGACATCACATCAAAAGGAAGTAAAACTAGTATTAAGATACCATTTACAGCCACTAACCCAGGATTGGACAATCTTTAATAATGTTACGATTTATTTTATTTACAAACAAATTGTAAGCTTTCAACTTGAGTGCATGAATTTATTGTCTGTCTTTTTTGTTGTTGTTGTTATATAGACGGCACTTTGGTATTAAGTTGCTTAGCGATAATGTTTGTTTGTTTTGAATTTCGCGCAAAGCTACACGAGGGCTATCTGCACTAGCTGTCTTTAATTTAGCAGCGTAAGACTGAAGG
>NW_013677807.1:0-3108 GCF_000517525.1 Limulus polyphemus | reverse complement strand
ATAGTGGGATTGAGCATCACATTATAACGCCCCCACGGCTGAAAGGGCGAGCATGTTTGGTGTGACGGAGATTCGAATCCGCGACCCTCAGATTGCGAGTCGAGCGCCCTAACCACCTGGCCATGCCGGGGCCTAGCGATAACGTATCAACATAATTAACTCTGTACCAGCTGTCTGCGGAGATATCATCAACAGCCTGTTAAAAGTCGTTTATCACAAACATTATCTCGATTTTATTTCCCTCCCAAAATTGTATTTTCGGTTTGTTCTACACTAGGAGTATAATATGGTTTAATTCGATGAGATTTTTAAGGCCTTTAAGAGATGAGACAATCATTATTATAATACTAGTGGTTAAGATACTACTAAGACGCTCAGTGTGCGCATGTCATCGTTTATAATACCCTAAATTGTATCGTTACGTAAGTCAGGAGTGGGGGCTTGCTGGAGCTGAAGCTACCCCCCCCCCCCCCAAATGTGCCTTAGCCTTCCCCGTAGTCCCCCACACCAACCTAACGAACAATACTTTAACAGTAAACCTGGTCCACTTTCTCAATACTACAGTATTTACACAGAAGATTTAAAATGTACCCCCTAAATGTTTGGTCTAGCTCTTATCCCCCTTTACCAGGAAAAGGCTGGTGCCCCCCCCCCCCTGAAGTAAGCAAATATCTATCTCGAGTCTTTCAAACCTACTGGTAGATAAAGCGGCACGTGCTACCCTACGTTTCTATATAACCTTGAACACCATTTAGCCAGTTCTCTGCTGTGAAGTCCACCTGGTGTTATTATTTACTTTCTCAGAACTCTGGGTAAAAAACAAAAACAAAATATCAACGTTATAGCTCGTGTTCGAACTTCAGAGAATTTATAAAAATTTTCCGAATTACTTTGTTCTTGTTGCTTTACGAAGACTAGTAGGACACGCAGCGTTTTTAAGATTACAAAGTTTGGAGCTGTAGTAACTCCTAGAGGTCGTTCAGCACTTGGATACCAACTACATTAAAACAAATTTCACAAAGAAAATAAAAATAGTAAATCACTTTCGTTCGAGAGTATATCCGAGGTAGTGGGTGTCGGAGAATATGTTACAGTTGAAACAAACATGTACAGAAAAAAAAATATGTAAAATATCTTTTGAAACTTCACATAAATAAAGAAGGGATGTAGGGAGGGAGAGGGGAGAAGGGCATGAGTATAATTGTTTCTAGTCATTTCTGCACATAAGATATTTCGGTCACGTGCCTTGTGGTCATGTGACAAACATTTCACCACCCATTCTTCATACAAAGTGGGTGTAGAACGCAGCCCTCCATCAGTACCACCTTTCTAACGTCACACAAAGCAAGGTGATTATTTTCCATCACACCCAATGCACCGAACCTTGGATACAATACTCACCACAATATGATACTATCTGTTACGGATTGCCTCAAACGTAACGCTGGATGCTATGTGAAACTTTGAAATAATTAGCTAAGAATAGACAACATGATAACAAGCTAAATACATTTCAGTCTTGAGTTGGAGAAAATAGCTGACGTCCTCATGTTGTTCTTACCCGGTGTTATATCGTATATTGTCTCCAGTTTACAAGCCAGTTTTTACTTGAGTTTGGAGCACATAGCTGACGTCCTCATGTCCTTCTTGCCAGGTGTTATATCGTATATTGTCTCCAGGTTACAAGCCAGTTTTTACTTGAGTTTGGAGCACATAGCTGACGTCCTCATGTCCTTCTTGCCAGGTGTTATATCGTATATTGTCTCCAGTTTACAAGCCAGTTTTTACTTGAGTTTGGAGCACATAGCTGACGTCCTCATGTCCTTTTTGCCCGGTGTTATGTCGTATATTGTCTCCAGATTATAGACCAGTTTTTACTTGAGTTTGGAGCACATAGTTGACGTTCTCATGTCCTTTTTGCCAGGTGTTATATCGTATATTGTCTCCAGTTTATAGGCCAGTTTTTACCTGAGTATTTATTCGAAGGTGCTCTACTGTCACATGTGGGATAACAATAAACATGGTGCCACATGTGGGATAACAATAAACATGGTGTCACATGTGGGATAACAATAAACATGGTGCCACATGTGGGATAACAATAAACATGGTGTCACATGTGGGATAACAATAAACGTGGTGTCACATGTGGGATAACAATAAACATGGTGTCACATGTGGGATAACAATAAACATGGTGTCACATGTGGGATAACAATAAACATGGTGTCACATGTGGGATAACAATAAACATGGTGTCACATGTGGGATAACAATAAACATGGTGTCACATGTGAGATAACAATAAACATGGTGCCACATGTGGGATAACAATAAACATGGTGCTAGCGGAATCTCCATTGCTAACTTGTAGTAAAGAAACTAAATAATTTAGCTTTCAACCAGTTTCTATTTTTAACATTTCATCAATAAGAATTTACTTCCAACATTATAATCACCCTAATGTTGGATTCAATATGGCCGACGATTATTGGACTCGGATTTTATGAAAACTATTAATTAGTCCTAATAACTAGTCAGTCATCCGTCCATAAACCTGACCATGAAAATAGTTGGCCCACAAGGAATTCTTCCTCTACTCTCTGGTATGTTTACCCGGGGGTCGTGGGGAAAGCCAAGAGCAGCAAAGATAGCTAAAGCTACTCACGAGCGTTATGGCGATGATTGTCACGATATCGAAAAATCCCAGTTTGTCAAATCACGTGACCTTGGCTCGTAACCTGCGCAAGAGATGAGTCTCTGAGTGTGTAACAGGTCGCGTTAGCTGAGCTATACTATATAAAGCCTACTGTATCTCATCCTACAGTCTCAAGCAGAAGTAGGTAACTCGAGTTGATAACGAACTCCAGTGATTTTACAGCACGCCCGCGTCAGTACCTAGTCGACAACAATCCTTCATTTTACAGGTAAGTTTTAGTCTACCCAGTCAGATACAGTCCTTCATTTTACATACAAGTGTTAGTCTACCCAGTCAGATACAGTCCTTCATTTTACAGGTAAGTGTTAGTCTACCCAGTCAGATACAGTCCTTCATTTTACAAACAAGTTTTAGTCTACCCAGTCAGATACAGTCCTTCATTTTACATA
>NW_013677806.1:7021-12477 GCF_000517525.1 Limulus polyphemus | reverse complement strand
CTACTATATATATATATATATATTCCCTTCAAGTGGGTTCCGGTAATTTATTTTTATGATATTTTCTTCAAATTTATATTCTCCAAGTAGTAGAACTATTTTCAAATTTACCTATTATCCAAATATAATTTTTTCTCACATCCTTATGAAAGGTATGAGCATGAATTACTAAGAAACTTTAGTTTAAAATATTTAACGTTACTGAACTCTGTTATATGAATACCAGGCTAAATTAAAGTCGAAATAATCAAACAGTAATCTGTATTTTTAACATAAAGGGACGATGAAAATGACAAGATTGTTTTGAAAGATTGTTGGCTGGAAGCTATTAAAGTGAGTTTAGTGATAATCCTCTAGAATAAAAAAAATAAAGTTTTTACTATTAATAGTGTACTTTACAAAATATTTCAATTAGAATTGTACATATCATTAAGTACGGTAGTACTTAATAGTAGGGATCGAGATGAAACAAAATGGCGACCATAAAAATGGCCCTTTTAAAACCATCTTTGAAATGTCTGAATAATCACAATGATTATTTTACAGTATTGGGTGACTAAAACTAAAGATTATTGTAGTCATAAAGCCGCCTAAATTATTATATACTTGTTGACGGGGTGAATCAAAATTTCACGATTTCAACGAATTTCCATTTAAGTAAGTAAGTGAGTTTTCCAGGCAAGCTTACAGAAAAAAATGACGAACTTTATCGTTCTAATTTGTCCCCCCCCCCCCCCCAGTGGCACACTGGGTTTCGATACCCGAGGTGGCCAGAGCACAGATAGCCTATTATGTAGCTTTGTGTTTAACTTTAAACAAACAAATATAATCGTTCTAATTCTTTGACAGAACTCTTCCGTTTAGGGCCCCAATGACTCATTTTTTGTATCGGGAAAGACACTAGTATATATGCATTAATAACGGACGATGCGCTACTTTGGGCATATAATTAAAATTGAAGGTAGGTTGGTAAAGATCTTGATGAGTAATAAAATCTAATCGGGTATACGTGCGCCCCAGGCTTGGTATTTCAAGCGCACAAAACTATAGCTAATGAAAAAGGAAACAAACAACAAAAATAAAAAAGAAAGATATATTTTATAAAGACAAGTAGGTATCGATATATATGTAACTTAGGTAGTTATAGTAATATAGAAAGTTTTAATGCTACTAAAAGTATTGAAAGAAGAAAGTAAACATTACAAAACTGAGTTACTTAAAATAAAAAAAAATTATCCCTACTTTGGCTGAAACTAACATAATTACAATACTTTTTGTTTGTTTGTTTGTTTTGAATTTCGCGCAAAGCTACACGAGGGCTATCTGCGCTAGCCGTCCCTAATTTAGGAGTGTAAGACTAGAGGGAAGGCAGCTAGTCATCACCACCCACCGCCAACTCTTGGGCTACTCTTTTACCAACGAATAGTGGGATTGACCGTCACATTATAACGCCCCCACGGCTGAAAAGGCGAGCATGTTTGGTGTGCCTTAACCACCTGGCCATGCTGGGCCCAATACTTTTTGTAGCATTAAAACTTTCTATATGACTATTGCTAGCTACGTTACGTATATGTCAATCACTACTTGTCTTTATAAAATTAAAAAACAATTATACTTGTCCAAATTATCATTCCATTCAGAGCCATATTTTGATAGTTAATTATTTAGTTTGATCTTATCATAAGATAGCTTACTTAGTAAACCACTAAACGAACTACTGTTTATTCTACGTAGGAACCGATAGCCACTTCGTTCTCAAGCCTAAATATGATGTAGAACTTTTATTAAGTAAGAGATATTCTCTAAATTGCCTTAAAAACTATTGAAAATGAGTTTCGGTAGATTTGTAAGAGCTAACTATATACCTTTATTTCGCTTGAAATGAACAAGCAAAACAGAACCTTAGAATAACTCAGTTAACAATAAAACAAAACGTTATTCCTGTTTTCATACATTCTCCACGTTTCAACACAGATACGATATTAAATAAAATTTCAGAGTGAGAGATATTGATGCAATTTTCCTGTCTGTTGTTGAAGTGTGAGTTTCAGACTACAGCATTTCTTCTGTGATAATATATTTCATGAGGAAACAATCACAGGAAAAGAAATATTGAATAATTAGTTTAGTTAATATAAACTTATAATGAAAGTTGTTTTTGATTTTATTTTAATGGTTGTTCTAGGATGGTTATATCTTTAGAAACCACATCAATTATGCTGAAAAATTGAAATCACTTTGTGTTAACACGTTTCCTCGTTTAGTTACTAAAGCAACTCTCTACATGAGTACTGATTGTCAGAGCAGATGTTTATACAGAAAGTATTATAACAGTTACACATTCATAAAATATCACAAACTCACTGATGATGAATCATACAAACCTACTATCAAGACATGTTTTTTTATTTGACGTTAAACAGTGAAGACAGTTTTGCCAGTTTTATCTGGTTTTAAATATACTGTTGCGTCATCGAGGTCACGTGACTAGTGTGACGCCACCTATTTTCTAGAAGTATCTTGTTCCTTCGTGAATGCCCTAGCATTTACTAGATATATGTTTTCCTGGTATATAAATAAGACGCTCACAACGTGACGGAATAATAATGTGTGTGTAGATAGTGAGTAATTGAACTGCAGTCAGAAGTATTGTTGACATTTGTTGATATAGCGTTTGTTATAGAGCGACTGTTGAAAATAAGTGTATCGTAAAGTTGTTTTCGGAAAGAATAAACCAGTTTTATTAAGTAAGGACTTGTGTCGCTAAAGTTTCGTCGGAACGAAGTTACGCAAAATCAATTAACAAACGGAGACGTAACAATACTTTAAAAACCTATTGTAAGTTATAAAGTTTGGTTATAAGTTATAAAGTTTTTGTTATTTATTGAGACAGATGTCAAAACTACCTTTATCTCTTTTAACTATTACTTGGACGAACTGAGTCATGTTGTATTTTTAAACAATCTCGCCATCAATCTTCAGTACACTTTTAGTTAAATGAATTCCGTTAACATATCAGTGTATCCTTTCCACAAATAAAGTACCTTTGTATATAGTGTATACTGAAAATTAGATTTTCGTAAAATGATTGTTATTTATGTTGTGTATTTCGAAATTGGCAATAATTATATGGGCAAAGCCACACAGTGAGCTATCGGAGGTTTGTCCACCAAGGGTATTGAAACCCGAGTTTTAGCGTCATAAGTCGTCAGACTTAGATGTAAGCCACCAAAGGACGTGTTAGACGAGAGGACTACTCTTGTCTGGCCGAATAGTTCATTTGATAAGCACCCTCATAAGGCAAGCACTCTCATATCATGTACACAGGTGCACGATTGCTTATGCGCATGCACTACGTGATCAACCTGCAGCTGTATCAGCAGGATAAATAATAATAAAAAAAAAATGTGGACTAATTAGATTATATAGATCTAGGTTCTAGCTATGATCAATTTTCTGAAAGCTAGTTTTTAGTTTTATACATCTGACTGGAGTGTTCTGTGTTGGACAAAGCAATTCTATCACAGAAGTCGGTGCCTCAGACGTGATTCTCCTACGTGAGGACACACGCTACCACTGCCGAAGTTTGACATGACTTTGCTCGAGTGCTCTGGACTGAAAACAAGAATGATAAGTTGTATAATTTACCTTTGCATAGTTTCAAAGTAAGTGTGACGTATTGACATCTAAGGTCCAATTGAAACTGTGCAGTGTTTAAAATATGCCTTTCAAGGAAACAAAACGAGTGAAAATGAGAAAATCTTATGTTGATAACCTTGAAAAGTCTGTCCCAGCGAAGAGAGCATTTCTGCAAGAATAGGGATAGGATTAGACAGAGTAATTCTCAATATGCGAAACAAGCCCTAACCATTAATCCAGCCAAAGATAAGGCTACCACCATGGCTAGATGGCAGAAAAACTACAGCAAAGATATCAGAAAAGGACAAGAAATGCCGGTAGATAGCTCTAAGAAAAGCTACGAGAAGGATAGACCTAGAGCCCAGTCACTCTCTAGAATTAGTACCAAAAGATACTGAGACAAGTTTAAAAAATTAGAAAGTAGAAATGGGAGCATTAGAAAATAAAGAAACAAGGTAGGTATATGCGGAATAACATTACAACACTAGTTATTATATAATTCCCAGGTCACATTTTTGAATTGGTTAACTTGATTAATAGTACCTTCCAAGCCACGGAAAAATAAAGCCTAATCAGACAACTATCCATAAAATACATTTTCAAACTGTTAATTTGGAGTATAATTATAATGATTCTTGTCAGGGTGCCAGAATATGCAATTGATGGTTAAACATTCGCGTCAGGTTACCGTCCAAAATAATTCACCCCCCGGTTTTTTTTTACTTGCCAACTCACATATCAATACTAATGTATTGTTATCTCGTTAGTAGAGTAGCAACATGATTATTCTTATTACTTGTTATTACCAAGGTTATAAGTAAGAGTAAGAAAAGCGCTTTTTGCCAAGGTAGCGTAATTCAATCATGTGCATTTAGATTTACATAAGGAGAAATCAGGGAAAAGCTATGCCTTTCCAACAACTTTAATCAGTCAGATTAACAAATTTGTGTTTTTGTGAAATTTTTGTTTGTATTCTCTACCGATTTTATCAAGTCCTTTGCTGGCTTGTTAACTCTGCAGTTGGTTTATTTACTGCTCAAAACTGTGTATAAAGTTGTGTTTACATGATGTTTGCAGTGTGATTGAAATTTTAATTTGTATTGTACATATTGCACGTCTGGCCTATTCCCACTATACGTACTACCGTACTTATGATATGAAAAGAATCGCCTCTCATAGATTCGTAGAATAACAAAGGTATTTTAAAGTTTAAAAAGTACTTGAGAGTTTGGTATAACAGTACCAGCTATTTCAGATCTTGTTTGTCAGATTAATCCTATAATAGATTCGTAGAATAACAGAGGTATTTTAAATGTTAAAAAGTACCTGAAAGTTTGATATAACAGTACCAGCTATTTCAGATCTTGTTTGTCAGATTAATCCTATAATACATTCGTAGAATAACAGAGGTATTTTCAATGTTAAAAAGTACCTGAGTTTGATATAACAGTACCAGCTATTTTAGATCTTGTTTATCAGATTAATCCTATAATACATTCGTAAAATAACAGAGGTATTTTAAAGTTTAAAAAGTACTTGAGAGTTTGGTATAACAGTACCAGCTATTTCAGATCTTGTTTGTCAGATTAATCCTATAATACATTCGTAGAATAACAGAGGTATTTTCAATGTTAAAAAGTACCTGAAAGTTTGATATAACAGTACCAGCTATTTCAGATCTTGTTTGTCAGATTAATCCTATAATACATTCGTAGAATAACAGAGGTATTTTCAATGTTAAAAAGTACCTGAAAGTTTGATATAACAGTACCAGCTATTTCAGATCTTGTTTGTCAGATTAATCCTATAATACATTC
>NW_013677806.1:5048-6258 GCF_000517525.1 Limulus polyphemus | reverse complement strand
TATACATAGTAGAACCCATATGAAGTGGATATATATATATATATATGAGAACCCATATGAAGTAGATATATATAGTAGAACCCAATTGAAGTGGATATATATATATATATATAGCAGAACCCACTTGAAGTGAATATATATATATATATAATAGAGATGGCTGATATTGGTATAACAAATTTATACGAAAAACACAAAAATATTTGTTTTGTATTTTATTCTAGAAGTTTTAATATCAGCCGTCTCTACTATATATAAAATTATCGACATGTCTTAATAACGATACGCCGATCAATATCGGTATATAACCGAAATGTTTTAATACTGTTCAATACCTGTATATTAGCGACATGTTTTTATACAGTTTAATATCGGTGTATTACAGAAATGTTTTTATAGTATTCAATACCGGTGTATTACCGACATGTCTTAAAACCATTCAATACTGGTGTATTACCGACATTTTGTTGTACTCTGCAATACCGGTGTATTATCGTGATGTCTTAAAACCGTCCAATACCATTGTATTACTGAAATGTTTTCAAACTGTTCAAAACCGGTGTCTTACCGATATGTTTTTATACTGTTAAATACCTGTGTATTACCGACATGTTTTTAAACTGTTCAATACCGTTGTATTACCGCCTTTTTTAAAACTGTTCAAAACCGGTGTATAACCGACATGTCTTAATAGCATTCATTACTGGTGTATTATCGACATGTTTTTATACTATTCAATACCAGTTTATTACAGACATATTTTAATACTATTCAATATCAGTTTATTATAGACATATTTTATACAATTCAATACCGGTGTATTACCGACATGTATTTATACAGTTTAATAGCGGTGTATTACTGAAATGTTTTTATAGCATTCAATACCGGTGTATTGCAGACATGTCTTAATAACGTTCAATGCTAGTGTATTACCGACATGTTTTTATACTGCTTAATACCGGTGTATAATCAACATGTATTAATACCGTTCAATACCAGTGTATTAACAACATGTTTTATAAAGTTCAATACCAGTGTATTAACAACATGTTTGTATAAAGTTCAATACCAGTGTATTAACAACATGTTTTATAAAGTTCAATACCAGTGTATTAACAACATGTTTGTATAAAGTTCAATACCAGTGTATTACAGACATGTCTTAATAATGCTCAATACCGGTGTATTACTGACATGTTTTAATACC
>NW_013677806.1:0-4350 GCF_000517525.1 Limulus polyphemus | reverse complement strand
ATTCAATACCGATGTATTTCCGACATATCTAAACACCGTTCAATACCGGTATATTACCGACATGGTATGATACTGGTCAGGAGAGTGTATTACAGACATGTATTAACACCATTCAGTAACTGCGTATAACTGATATATATCTTAATAACGTTAAATACCGGTGTATTACAGACAGGTCTCAATACCATTCATTTGTGGTGTATTATTAAAATGTTCTTAGAAAGTTCAATACCGGTGTATTACCCGACAGGTCTCAATACCATTCATTTGTGGTGTATTACTAAAATGTTTTTACAAAGTTCAATACCGGTGTATTACAGACAGGTCTCAATACCATTCATTTGTGGTGTATTACTAAAATGTTTTTACAAAGTTCAATACCGGTGTATTACAGACATGTCTTAATACCAAAAGAATCACAATTTAAAAAAAAAAACGATTATTTTATACACAGTTATAAAAATGAGATTGTTTCCAAATTACAAAAATTACAATAACTTACTCTACAGGATAAAAGGTGGTAAAAAACCCGATGAGACTGGAAAACAATCTCATACACTCTACATGTTACGACGTATACTTCTGCGTCATCCTCAGGTGTGTAATATTTTGCAAAATTAACACTTGGTTACACAATTACCAAATCACTAATTTTACATATTAAAGAATTTCACGCCATCTATTGACAACATTTCCATCAGGTCCATCATCATTATTCAATAATTTAAATTTACATTTTTTTTTACATTTAATTATCTCAATAAATTTACGTATATTCATACCAATTAACTTTCTAGGTTGTGCTGAAATAAAAAAAATATCATTGAATTGTGTGATTAGTTTCACTAATATGTTCTGCTAAAGGTGAAATAGATTGTTTGTTTGTTTGGAATTAAGGACAAAGCTACACAATGGGCTATCTGTGCTCTGCCCACCACGGGTATCGAAACCTGGTTTCTAGCGTTGTAAGTTTGCAGATATATCGCTGTGCCACTGGGGGCAGGTGATATAGTAATATTATTATTTTTAACATTTCTTTCGTGTTCATTCAGTCTGAATTTTAAATTTCTTCTAGTTTGACCTATATAAATTTTTCTACATTCACATAATATTTTTATATATACCAAATTTTTCTATTAAATCAATTTTGTCTTTAGATGTATTTCGCTGACTTTGTTTATCGGTTTGTATATCGGAAAAATATTTATTTGTTTTTAATTTTTTTCATTATTTGACAAGACATACCAAGTATATATGATAGTACTAAACATTCTTTCTTACTTTTTTCAGCAAATGGTTTTAACTTAATATTTTTATCCCTGTTTTTTTAGTTTTATGACAGCTCTGTCAACAAAATCTGGATTTAAACCTCTTTCTTTCTGCTATGTGCTTAATTAACAATAACTCATTATTGATATCATCCTGTTTACAACATAATTTTAGTATTGTTGCGTATCTGCTTGTTTGTTAATTTTCGGTATAAATTCTTTCCGAGGAACTTCAGCGATACAAGTACCTTCTTTATTAAACCAGTTTATTCTTTCTCGATACAAACTTTTAGTACACAGTAACTCCATTGTAAGTGCGTTTCTCGTCACTTTAAACTTAACGACTTGTATAATACGCGCTATAAATCACAGCGATTCACAACCTGGATAACTTCGCTCTCGACGAGTACAAACACACGCTTTATAATACCGTAACTACTGTTCGCTTCTTTAATTGTCTATTTCTCGCTGACTTATCTGCCAGGTTTATATACTAACGAAGGGGGCGCGTCTCGAATGTACTCGGCCTCCCCGATTATTCATGATCATTCGAGAAATTTCACACACGCTACCAGCGCCAAACGCGCCAGCAGCGTCACGTGACTTCCGCTGTCGTAACAGTATCCTATCCACATAAGATTAAAAAACCCAGGTATTTTAGATGTAGTGTGACAAGCTTGTTGATGTGTCGGAATGACTACAGAGAAAGGTTTACGATAAATGGTAGTTTTCAATTTATCCTTATTTTAACTCACTAAAACATCCAAAAAAGGTAAACAATCATTTATCTCAACTTCATAATTAAATCTTATAGAATTATCAATGTTATTAAGGTAATTAGCGAAATTAGCTAGTTCATCTTTACCATAGCGCCAAATCAAAAATGTGTCATCCACATACCTTAACCAAACTTCTGGCTATTATATGCCTTTTCTAGTGCTTCACTTTCAGAACTGTCCATAAATAAAACACACATTAACGGAGATAAAGGAGAACCCATAGCTAAACCTTCATTCTGTTTATAAACTTTGCTATTAATTTGGAAAAATGAGTTTTCAACACATATTTCTACCAGGTAAATTATATCCATTATTGCTAAGACTGAATTATTATTTTCATTCAGTTTTTTCTCAAAACATTGAATAGCTTTTTTCACAGGTACTTGGTGAACATTGACACATCAAACGACACCAAAATATCTTTTTTTGATCTAAAATTTTATGCTCAATTCTTTCCACAAATTCAAACGAATTCTTAATTTGTATATATTCTTATCCCTTAAAAGTAAGTATTTTTATATATAAATTTCCCTACATTATAATTTTTTTCTCCTAATAACGGATACAATAGGTCTGAAATTATTACCAATCTTATGAACTTTTGGCAAGGCACATAATCTAGGTAATCTTATGGTTACTGGGAATTAAACTTTGGTTTTCATAAGGCGTTAGAGTTGTACAACTCTTAATTTTTTCTTTAACTACTGTATGAAGTTTATTTATAGGATTAAGTCTAATGTTATCATTTCAAAATTTCTTCAATTCTTTATAGACGTAATCACTTTTTTATTATGAATAACAGTTTGTCCTCCTTTATCAGCCTTGCAATACATATTGTTCCTTTAATTGTTTTCAAATTTCAAAGTCTTTATTATTATTATTATTTTTTTGGAACATAAAATTATTTAATAAAGTACAACACTCACTTCTAGGAATATGCTCATTTTCATCATTTATTTTTTTCAAGTTAGTTTCTATTTCAGTTATGTAACAACACACAGTGTAAAGAACTGGTGATGCAAAAGTGAAATTACTAATGTCCTATACACAATACCCTGGAGCTAAGTTATATAAAAGCCAGTGTGTGTCACGTCGATTTCTCGAAATAGGAGGAGTCATGAAAGCCAATATATATTTATCTAAACAGAATAATTCGATTACTGTCTGCTCATTACAATTTTAGTGATGGGGTGCATGGCCGTGAAGGGGGACATGCTGTGAAACCTTATAAGTGTAATGCTTAACAATATACATCGTTACTTACCAACAAAACTATCACCTGATTGTTCTAATTAGGCCAACTATGGTTTAAATGTTGAATGCTCAATATTCATGTTGATTAGTTAGAAAGGTTTGTTTTTATTCTATATTTTTTATAACTTCGGTGATATAACAGCAAAATTATTTAATTCAGAAGTTTATGACATTGAGTTGTAGTCAAAAGCAAAATATAATTTACCAAGTTGTGTTTCAGCTAAGCCTTACTTTACATTTACGTATTAAATTAGACTAGAAATGGGCCTACTATTACTAACGTTACAGAGTCAGTGTTTAAAAAGTTTTAAGTTGTGAAAAACATTAATTAATAAATATTCTTTTGGTATTTTAACACACATGTTATTTACTTGACCTTAAAACTTAAAGAAAAATAAACGTTTCTTACTACCAAATATCTTTTATCCTTTCTACAGTCAAAACAGCTGAAAATTTGTGTCGGAATATCCGCACTACGTTTTCTACTTCCAGACATAGAATATAGTGTAAAGGCTCAATAGTGCTATTTAAGTCTCTTACAGAGTGCATATGTACTTTTGTTCACGATAACATTTAATTTTTTTGCAGAGTTTTTACTGAAAATAGGGCGATTAAAGAATTACTTTGAGGCTAATGAAATTGTGTTATACCACTTGCATACACTACATAGCAACGAAGCAACAAAAATTGGGCTTCACGGCTTTAACGCTATTATAAAGCTTACCATTAAAGGGAATTACATCGGGACTGTTCAGACACACGCACTGATTGGCTGCTTAAGGGAGAGGAGACGGGGTAGAAACGATGACGCATAGTTTCATGAAGTGGAACCAGAGGGCGCTTTTTCAGGGGACGTTCCTAAGTTGCCCAGGTGTCAATGAAAGCTCTCTTGTTCATCCTCGTATTTAGTGTGTCTTTCAGTCTGTCTCTAATAATACAAGTAAGTTGTAAAATATTACTTAAATGTTTATTTTATAACTACGAGACAACTTAGCAATCGAATTATTGAATTGTATCTAAGTTCTTTCAGCTGTTTTAATTGCAATATG
>NW_013677805.1:8622-11999 GCF_000517525.1 Limulus polyphemus | reverse complement strand
TAGATTGATATAGAAACAGGGGTAAAGATAGATAGTTAGATTGATAGAGAAACAGGGGTAAAGATAGATGGTTAGATTGATATAGAAACAGGGGTAAAGATAGATGGTTAGATTGATATAGAAACAGGGGTAAAGATAGATAGTTAGATTGATATAGAAACAGGGGTAAAGATAGATAGTTAGATTGATATAGAAACAGACGTAAAGATAGATAGATTGATATAGAAACAGGGGTAAAGATAGATAGTTAGATTGATAGAGAAACAGGGGTAAAGATAGATAGTTAGACTGATATAGAAACAGACGTAAAGATAGATGGTTAGATTGATATAGAAACAGGGGTAAAGATAGATAGTTAGATTGATATAGAAACAGACGTAAAGATAGATAGTTAGATTGATATAGAAACAGACGTAAAGATAGATAGATTGATAGAGAAACAGAGGTAAAGATCGATAGTTAGATTGATATAGAAACAGGGGTAAAGATAGATAGTTAGACTGATATAGAAACAAACGTAAAGATAGATGGTTAGATTGATATAGAAACAGGGGTAAAGATAGATAGTTAGATTGATAGAGAAACAGAGGTAAAGATCGAGGATTAGATTGATATAGAAACAGGGGTAAAGATAGATAGTTAGACTGACAGAGAAACAGAGGTAAAGATCGAGGATTAGATTGATATAGAAACAGGGGTAAAAATAGATAGTTAGATTGATATAGAAACAGAGATAAAGATAGATAGTTAGATTGATATAGAAACAGGGGTAAAGATAGATGGTTAGATTGATAGAGAAATAGAGGTAAAGATGGAGGATTAGATTGATATAGAAACAGGGGGTAAAGATAGATAGTTAGATTGATATAGAAACAGAGATAAAGATAGATAGTTAGATTGATATAGAAACAGGGGTAAAGATAGATAGTTAGTTTGATATAGAAACAGAGGTTAAAATAGATAGTTAGATTGATATAGAAACAGGGGTAAAGATAGATAGTTAGATTGATAGAGAAACAGAGGTTAAAATAGATAGTTAGATTGATATAGAAACAGGGGTAAATATAGATAGTTAGATTGATAGAGAAACAGAGGTTAAAATAGATAGTTAGATTGATAGAGAAAGAGAGGTTAAAATAGATAGTTAGATTGATAGAGAAAGAGAGGTTAAAATAGATAGTTAGTACGTTTCTTGATGATATACATTTTATGAATCATTGTCGTTTTTCAGTAATCGAATTATAATGTCTTATTCTGAACCAAAGATAACCAGAGATTGGATTGATGTATTATTAGTTTGTTTATTTTGAAGTTAAGCACAGAGCTACACAATGGGCTGTCTGTGCTCTACCCACCACGGGTATCGAAACCCGGTTTCTAGTGTTTTAAGTCCACTGACGTACCGCTGCGCCACCGGGGGGCTTGACGTATATTCAATTAGATCTATTCTATGGCCTTAATTAACATATTCTAATTAATTTTATTTAAAAGAAATAACATTTTGATTATTATTTTATTCCGAAGTTCGTAATAACGTACTTTTGAGTTCTTCCCCACGTTTGGTTTCGAGAAAAATTCTTTCCCTCTTTAGTTTTCGAAATTGTCTCTTATATTCCTGGAAATAGGCCCGACGTAAAAGGTTAAACGTGCAGTAAAGGGATATCTTGTGGCCATAAAAAAGCTTTCCAAGACACGCTGGTTGACCAGGTTAACGAAAGAAATCATTGTTCTGAACGCCGCGAGCCAGATCTTCGATTGTTCTGCCCAAGTTGACAAAGACGGACACCCTGCGATTGGTTAAGGGTGAGATAAGAACAGTTATACGAAGACCTCAGTCACCGATTTTACGATTGTGCCTCTGTTCTCCAGCACATAGACTTACGGTGAAAAACCTGCAACAAGCAGGCAACATTTTAAGTGTATAATTGCTTCCTAGTTAGCTGTAGACCCCACGCACGCTGACAACACGGTAGACTCCGAACCCAAGCACAGATGGCCAGATATTGGTCAAATGAACTAAGCTTGTTGCGCTACCGCCGTCGATTGCAGTATTTTTTTAACGCTCCGGGGAACCTCGGGGTATATTCTATTGCGGCAATAAAACGCTTTTTAACGAAATGGGAGCACTGTGAAATTATACCTAGAACTAGAAAATAGGCTTTTAAAAATGTCTTAGAACGAAACACCACAGCAATTTTCCGTTAGCTTATTACAGATCAGCCGATTTCCGCGAGTTATCTTGAGCTCTTCAGTCCTCCACAGTCGAGTTTCAGTTGATAAGTGTGGAAAAACAAAAACAACTCCTAAACGATACCTAGAGACACTAGAAAAGTTTTTATTTTCAAAGCACGAGTGACATATTTTTCTATAACTAAACCTAACCTGGAGATATTTAAACCATGATACTATATTATTTCCCAAAGAAATGTTCAGATGTTACTACCACCTGTGGCTCTGAGATCATGTCGCTGAATACAAAATCTGTGACTAACTAACTGTAAAATCATAAATAATATTTAACGTTAAACTGGTACACAGTTAAAAACATTTTATTTAGGCCTTCCTATGGCCTTCCAAAAGTTGACGACTCTATAAAGTTAAAATCATAAATAATATTCAACGTTAAACTGGTACACAGTTAAAAATATTTTATTTAGGCCTATCTATGGCCTTCAAAAAGTTGACGACTCTATAAAGTTAAAATCATAAATAATATTCAACGTTTTTTAACTGTATACCAGTTTCACGTTGAATATTATTTATGATTTTAACTTTATAAACAAGTGCCAAAATACTATAATTAACTAACTGTATTATTAAAGTCAGTACAAACACCTCAAATCTAACAACATGAGTTATGAAACGCTCAAAAGAAAATAATTTAACTCCCAAACTTCCAAAGTTGTTAATATATTTTAGCATTTCATGTCATAAGGTCACAAATAAATAACATTTTCAGTGTAAACCAAAACATCGTATACAAAAAAGAAACAAATATGATCATCACGTGTTTACGGTAAATGTAAATGATAGATGTGTTAATGTTTTAAGGATAAGACTCCGAACATGGTAACAAATCATTTGATTTCTTGATCTGGGTAAAACATAACACATTGAAATGTAGTTAAACTGTAGAAACTTGATCTGGGTAAAACATAACACATTGAGATGTAGTTAAACTGTAGAAACTTGATCTGGGTAAAACATAACACATTGAGATGTAGTTAAACTGTAGAAACTTGATCTGGGTAAAACATAACACATTGAGATGTAGTTAAACTGTAGAAACTTGATCTGGGTAAAACATCACACACTGAGATGTAGTTAAACTACAGACACTTGATCTGGGTAAAACATCACACACTGAGATGTAGTTA
>NW_013677805.1:0-7640 GCF_000517525.1 Limulus polyphemus | reverse complement strand
GAAACTTGATCTGGGTAAAACACCACACACTGAGATGTAGTTAAACTACAGACATTTGATCTGGGTAAAACATCACACATTGAGATGTAGTTAAACTGTAGAAACTTGATCTGGGTAAAACATCACACACTGAGATGTAGATAAACTACAGACACTTGATCTGGGTAAAACATAACACACTGAGATGTAGTTAAACTACAGACATTTGATCTGGGTAAAACACCACATACTGAGATGTAGTTAAACTACAGAAACTTGATCTGGGTAAAACGCCACACACTGAGGCATAATTAAGCAATTTCCACTTCTGATACGTAGATACTTTATTACCACATGTTAAGACAATCTGGTGTTGATTAACACATGATAAGACACACTGGTGTTGATTACCACATGGTAAGACAAACTGCTGTTGATTAACACATGGTAAAACAAATTGTTGTTGATTAACACATGTTAAGACAAACTGCTGTTGATTACCACATGGTAAGACAAACTCTGGTTGATTAACACATGTTAAAACAAACTGGTGTTGATTAACACATGGTAAGACAAACTGTTTGTTGAATAACACATGGTAAGACAAACTCTGGTTGATTAACACATGGTAAAACAAATTGTTGTTATTAACACATGTTAAGACAAACTCTGGTTGATTAACACATGGTAAAACAAATTGTTGTTATTAATACATGTTAAGACAAACTCTGGTTGATTAACACATGGTAAAACAAACTGTTATTGAATAACACATGGTAAGACAAACTTTTGTTGAATAATACATGGTAAGACAAACTCTGGTTGATTAACACATGGTAAGACAAACTCTGGTTGATTAACACGTGGTTAGATAAACTCTGGTTGATTAACACGTGGTAAGAAAAACTGTTGTTGAATAACGCATGGTAAAACAAACTGGTGTTGATTAACACCTGGTTAGACAAACTCTGGTTTATTATTCAAAAGTTAGTTTTGTGCCATCATTTATTGGATATGAAATCAAACAAAGCCAATTATTTGTTAGGATAACAACAACTGGTTTCTTCTTTATAAAAGTGACATAAATGTACGGTGTATCCAACTTCTGTAACTTTATCTAACATGATATCGGCAGTGTTCTTCGTTTTCCGGCAGATGGCGATGTTACGCTGAACCAGGAATGCATTTCAAGGATAAGCGCTTAGGAAAGGTGTTTATTAAATCTTTCCATATTTTACTTGAGGAAAGTTATTTCATAGCAGGAAAGTTAAAACATCGAAGGGGTTTTGAAAATTGCACGTGCTTATGTTTGCACAAGCTTATATTTCATCATTTTGTGTCTTATAGAAGACGATATACTGTCTGTCCGGAAGCTTCAGAAAGTTACTCCTACACTTCTACTAACCTACTGATAAGTACGGTCTTATAAAGGAGTAGAAGCGTTAAAATGATAAGTATAACGTTTCCTCTCTAGACTAGAATCATACGAAGAAAGTTGGTTAATTAGCGGGGACCTGTATTTAAAAAACAAACAAAAAAACTTGACACGTTGTGTTAAACTCTCTCATTAGCGGTTATCCTGTCAACTTTACCTCCTGAACGTACAACATACTGTCCATACGAATGAACTGAACCATCTGTGAATATGTAATAAAGTAATTATAAAACATCACTAAGGGAACACACGTCTTACATAAGTTGTACTTATGAGATTTTCAAAAAATCACGTGTTATTCGGACGAAGTAACTCGTTTCGGGTAAAACGATTCCAAGAAATACTTTCAGATTTTATTTTTTCTCTCAATCTCCTCTTCTCTGTCTTTCCTATCCGAGAGGCATATCGCTTTAAAAGGCGTACATCTTATATTTTCTTGGGAAAAAGGAAGACAAAACTGCTGTGAAGCTGAGGCTGAAGGCGGGAAGAATTCTGACGATCGTGCATAACAAGTAGACAACACCATGGCAACCTTTCATTTCTGTTAGATAAATGTATGCTAGACAGCTTCAAAGTAGTAATTAATTTTACTTTACGGTTTTAATCGCTACTTTTCAAGCAGATTCATCGTGAAATACACGTCTATTCTCCCCAAGGCCTCATTACCTCCCCACTCCTGCGGGGATGGGCGAAACCCCCTGATGCGTAGTCGCCATCTTAACTCTAACAAGCTTTTTTTAAAGCCTTTGTCGAGGTATTTACCAACTCTGTTATCTATTCTAAGCAGCGAACATTAAAAGTTGGATAAGAATGTAAACAGAAAACTGGAAGTTGATTTATTTTATTAGTTGTTCGTATTCTTCTTATGTTTGTGTTCGAAAAAAAAAAAAAACGATGATTGATTTACACATTTGAAGGTTAGGTTTACATCAGTTCACTCTGGTATATGATGTTGATTATGATAATATCGAGCACGGTTGTCTTACTTTTCAGAGAGAACAAGCAGTTATGAGGCCAGGGAAACACCTCTGACATCTATAACCAATACGTATAATCATGAACACATTAGATAAACGGGTGATAGAGTGTGAAACAAACAGTGTATGAGTTGAACACGCACTGATATGATGGTCATGAATAAAGCTAAATTATTTCTGAGAAAAGTGATAAATAAATATATCCAACATTTTCACGGTCACAGCCGTACTTAATCTACCTGTATTAACGGAAGAGATCACAACGCTTTACACAATATTAACAACTGTCTTTATAAAACGTATCTAATCATGCAACGCTAGCTGTTTCGATCTCTGTGGATCTGTTAATGTATATGTACTTTAGATGTACAATGAAAGAACGTAAGTTACTAGTGGATCTGTTGATGTATACTTACTTTAGATGTACACATGAAGGAACGTGTTTACTAGTGGATCTGTTGATGTGTACGTACTTTAGATGTACACATGAAGGAACGTGTTTACTAGTGGATCTGTTTATGTATACGTACTTTAGATGTACACATAAAGGAACGTGTTTACTAGTGGATCTGTTGATGTGTACGTACTTTAGATGTACAATGAAAGAATGTAAATTACTAGTGGATCTGTTGATGTATACTTACTTTAGTTGTACACATGAAGGAACGTGTTTACTAGTGGATCTGTTGATGTATACTTACTTTAGTTGTACACATGAAGGAGCGTGTTTACTAGTGGATCTGTTGATGTATACGTACTTTAGTTGTACACATGAAGGAACATGTTTCTTAGTGGATCTGTTTATGTATACGTACTTTAGATGTACACATGAAGGAACGTGTTTACTAGTGGATCTGTTGATGTATACGTACTTTAGATGTACACATGAAGGAACGTGTTTACTAGTGGATCTGTTGACGTATACGTACTTTAGTTGTACACATGAAGGAACGTGTTTCTTAGTGGATCTGTTGATGTATATGTACTTTACACGTGAAGGAACGTGTTTACTAGTAGATCTGTTGATGTATATGTACTTTACACGTGAATTAATGTGTTTACTAGTGGATTTGTTGATGTGTACGTACTTGAGATGTATACATGCAGGAATTTGTTTGTGTAATACATATATAAACTTATCCCCCATGTATATCTAACCTTCTGTTCATGATTTATGACACCTCACAATTATATCTAACCTTCAGTTCATGATTTGTGACACTTAACATGTATATCTAACCTTCTGTTCATGATTTATGAAACCCCACATGTATATCTAACCTTCTGTTCATGATTTGTGACACTTCACATGTACGTCTAACCTTCTGTTCATGATTTGTGACACTTCACATGTACGTCTAACCTTCTGTTCATGTTTTGTGACACCTGACATGTATATCTAACCTTCTTCTCGTGACTTGTGACACTTCACATGTATATCTAACCTTCTGTTCATGATTTGTGACACTTCACATGTATATCTAACCTTCTTCTCGTGACTTGTGACACTTCACATGTATATCTAACCTTCTGTTCATGATTTGTGACACTTCACATGTATATCTAACCTTCTACTCATGACTTATGGCACCTCACATATACGTCTAACATTAAATCTACGAGCCACTCTCTATATCTGTTTGCCGGTTGACAACGAAACCAATATCCTCGTCACAACCATAATGTATGGAAACGTACTGAACGGACAGCGGTCACGTTTCTCAGGACACCATACTGACCATACAAACACTATTCTGTAAAATTACATTGTGAATAAATCCGTATTATTTTCTTTTACTCAGCAGCAGCTACATAAGCCTCCGTAGTTGTTTGATCACTCCTACCCGGTTTCATTCTGTAGATACGATGTTTAAAACCTTATTATATGGTACAAAATAGTTATGGAAGAGGGATTTACATATGTATAATTGTGACGATTTATTTTTCAACTTGAATAAATATTTACGTAACTTGTTCATCAACGAATTTTCGTAGTAACACGTGCAGTTTTAAGTGAATATATTGTTGTGACGTTTTCTTTCGTTGGGCGGGTTCTTTTAAATTATTTGTTGAAAATAATGTGAAGTCCAGTTTACTTAACAATAATATATTAGTTTATTTCCTCTTTAACAACGCCACGGACTACTTTCACTTGTACACAGCTGTAGGCCTAAGCTCACGAATAACGTTCTCACTTTCAACAAACACTGGATATACAGGCGTCGAAACCGGAGGTGGTGGTGGTGGCGCTGTAGCACCCAAACTTTTGCATATATGACTTATATAGCAGCTGTCAATTATATTATTATATTAGTTTTCTGAGGGGCATGCCCCCCACCCCCTAGATTGAGCTGCTAAAATGATTATTTTCAATCTTTGATTGTAAAATATGCATGTCTAGCCAAGCACTCACACCTTTCAACTCCTTCCTACACCACTGATTAACTTCACTGAATTCTCATTCACTACCCAGACTAACAGAAACAGTAATAGCAACTACTTACCATATTTATAATTAATGTACCCATCCAGATCGTAATACTATAGCTTAACCTCATGCGCCCTCTACCAAATATTAAAAATGTTACTTACATACACACACACACATATATATATAGGTATAAGATATACTATGGACAGAAACCCCTATAAAGTCCTGGCGAAATACGTTATTATACAACAACTTGTGCATTAACATTTCTTTTGTACCAATTTATACTCAAAGCATTGTTGTTTACAAACAAAACCGTTTCTTGATTGTCCATGTTTATCCATTATTATTTTCTCAGAGTAAAGTTACTGGACTTTATGTGTCTACAAATATGTATCAACATTACTAGACTTTATGTGTCTACTAATATGTATCAACATTACTGGACTTTATGTGTCTACAAATATGTATCAACATTACTGGACTTTATGTGTCTACAAATATGTATCAACATTACTGGACTTTATGTGTCTACAAATATCTCAGTCTTTTAGATTTATTGTTTCATAAGCCTAAGTTGGAAATACTTTATTATTTGTTGCTTATGTCATATCATATAGATGTCAAGCCTTCTTTTTAAAACATTCCAACAATTAGAATCGTTACTTAAGTGATTAATATTTTAATTTGCTTCTACTTGTGAAATGTTCTGAAAATGTTTCATTCATTAAGAAAACAGTAAAAAAACAACAACAATAAACTGTTTATTTTTCTGAACTAATATTACTATAAAATTATACTAAAATATTGATTTCATTTTTCTCATGGATAAGAAGGTAGTTTGAAGAATTACCAATATATATATAGAAAGGTTGATCGATCAATAATCTCCAGCAGACGATCAACTGTTATAGTACAACGAAACCAAACCAAGCACGGCTCCGTCAACATATATTAACAGTATTTAGAATGATAATCATTTAGTCTGAGTTGTTTAAACGTTTTATGGCGATATTCTATTGGCAATATTTACATATTCATACAACTGATTTCTTGACATTAATAAATTATATTTCTACTCCGATTATTAGTTCAAAGCTCATCTACTTTCTAAGCACGTGAGGTTCGCTTGACGTACTGGGTTATAGCGTGAGTTGAGACAGTAAATAGTGACGTAGTTCAATTCATATCCTGGTTTCAGAAGCGCGGTCGTTCATCACACACATCCAAATAGGAATGACTGTGGAGTTTACGATTTGATTTAGAAATGCAAACATATTTCACACAGATAATTCACTCTTGAACCAGTTGCATATAGAAACAAACTTATAGTTACAGTTATTCAATATAAACACTTCTAGTTACAGATATTACGATATTCAGTATAAACACTTCTAGTTACAGATATTACAATATTCCATACAAACACTTCTAGTTACACATATTACGTTATTCCGTAAAAACACTTCTAGTTACACATATTACGTTATTCCGTATAAACACTTCTAGTTACAGATATTACGTTATTCCATATAAACACTTCTAGTTACAGATATTACGTTATTCCATATAAACACTTCTAGTTACAGATATTACGATATTCAGTATAAACACTTCTAGTTACAGATATTACGTTATTCAATATAAACACTTATAGTTACAGATATTACGTTATTCCGTATAAACACTTCTAGTTACAGATATTACGTTATTCCGTATAAACACTTCTAGTTACAGAGTTTACGTTATTTCGTATAAAGACTTCTAGTTACAGATATTACGTTATTCCGTTTAAACACTTCTAGTTACAGATATTACGATATTCCATATAAACACTTCTAGTTACAGATATTACGTTATTCCATATAAACACTTCTAGTTACAGATATTGCGTTATTCAATATAAAGACTTATAGTTACAGATATTACGATATTCAGTATAAAGAGTTCTAGTTACAGATATTACGTTATTCCATATAAACACTTATAGTTACAGATATTACGTTATTCCGTATAAACACTTCTGTTTTTGCACATACTTAGCCATTCTGATTAAAGTCAACCAGTTGCCGATATTCTGACGTTATTCTTCTGCTTAGGTACGTCTGGATACAAGGTTTACATCCTTTTATTTAAAAACATGGCATCCTCCTGTTTAAAGACATATGGATATCAATATAATATTCTTCTGTTTAAAGACGTCTGGATAATAATAATATCGTTCTGTTTAAACATAAAATAATAAAAACATGGCATATTTCTATTTAAAAACAGCTGGATACAACTACGACGTCCTTCTGTTTAAAACAGATGAATGTAAATATGACATCATTCTGTTTAAAAACAACTGGACACAAGTAGAAGAATGTCATATTTGTATCCAGATGTCTTTAAATATGATATCCTTCTGTTTGTTTATTGTAAAGTTTCACCATGTGATATTTGTGTTCTGCCCACCACTGGTATCGAAACTCGATTTTTAGCATTATAAGCTCACTGACTTACAGCTGAGACACAGTGGGCATATATTTCCGTTCAAAGACTCTGGATAAGAATATTACATTATTTTGTTTGAATACGTGAGATTACTGCCTTCATTTTTTTGATATAAAAATGGTTATTCTGTGTAATGATGATGGATTCCAAACATTACGTTCTTTTTATGAGAGTTTGACAACTGTTTCATGTTACATCAAATTTTTTAAAGTAGTTGTCTGTTTAATATATTCAACACTTTACTTCACATTTACATTGGTATTTGTTACAATAGAGGGACGTTACCATATCTCCAGCCCCCCAGTAGCACAGCGGTATGTCT